>NC_051162.1:112563502-112712160 GCF_013339745.2 Dermacentor silvarum
TTTCCATACTTGGGCCCACTACCCGAAAAGTGGAGTGACCGTGAAGTGGCTGGTAATGTAAAATAGTAAGAAGACACGAAGAATACAAGCCTCTGCAAGATTTCTCACATTGCGTTGCACGGACACATGAGAGCACGTGCTCGCCACAGTTTTCATTTGCCCCAAAGAACCTGGAAAGAAAGGGAAAAACTCTAGAATTTATTTAACCGCTTCACGAAACCTTCGTTTCACATAGATTCAACATGTGCGTTGAATATGCATAATTTTTTCATTGTTTTCTTTTAAAATCAATTCAAGCACGAGCCGCATAGCTTCGTAAAATGCCTTATTGAGGAAACGCTAATTATCAATCAAAATTGACAAATAGATACCAGATGTTGCGCGATGGCCGACGCAGGTGTACATCTCAAGATTAATAAGCAAATCAGTATTGCTGTGTATTGTGTACTTGGCTCAGTGGTAAGCAGTACGAATCAACCATCACTCAAAGTATTTGTGTGATGGCCTACTATTTGGCCGATGACCACTAGCCGTCTGGATTCGAGAATCATTTCCAACAGTTGCCGTTGAACATTCAAGAGGTCTTCTGTTTGATATCGACAGTGGGTCATCATCTGGCCTGTCGAAACATTCGTGCTAAAGAAAGAAAAAGCTGGAAGCTGATCGAAGTAGTGTGGTGCAAAGGATTAGACGAATGTTCGGGTCTCCACGTGGCAGTGTTTTTCACAAAGAAGCCAAGCGAACATGGCCTCCGTCTTGATGCGAAGACATTTTTGACTAATACCACAGCACTTATTTGGTTGGTGTTCTGCCCTCTTCTTTCCCTATTGTTGCTTCACTCAATGGGCAAATAAATAAACTTGAACCTTCATTATGGACTGTGGCTTCCTCATTCCATCCCCCTACCAGCACTCGTCGACGACGTGATATGGACGTCAACATGAGTATTCATGTTCATGTTGATGGACGCAGGCGTACTAGAAAAAACAGAAAGTACTACACCAAACGCCGGCACAAGTTCCGAACTTCAAACAGATAGACACGGTTCCGGCAAACCTTCTGCTCTCGTTCTTTTTGAGTATGTGTTTTCGGACGTCTGCCATTTCCGAAACAGGAATCCCTGCCATCGCGCTTCAGCTTTCTGTCGGTCAAGTATTCATGTAGACTGAGTTTGCGGTTTGCTTTTTCGAAACGTACCTTCACGTCTGTTCGCCGATGTTGTAAACATCGGCGTGCATTGAACACTATCTCTGTACTGGAAGATGTAGAACCACTCAGAAGGACTTAAAAAATTGAGCAAGCTGGTAAATATTCTTGGGACGGAAAAACAGGCGTGTAAGCACGAACCAGATACTATGCGGAAAAGCTTTTGGTCCAAATATTTTTGTACGCATCTTCTTTTTTGACCTTGTACAATAAACCTTGGATCAATTGATTCATTGGTTGATTGATTGTTTGATTCGATCGATCGATCAATTGATCGATCGACTGATTGAGTACAAGAACGTCTATACTGACCTTCTCGTCGCACTGTGTCCATTTTGCCACGCCGGCCATTACGTGTACCATGCTGCACTCGGAAGGTGGTCCATGCATTCATGACTATCCGTGCCCAGGAGGACACAAAACGAACGGCTCGCTGCTGTGTGGGAGTGCAGAGCGTTAATGTCGGGGGCTAATTCGTCGCGATTGGGAACGTCGGACCGAATTGGCCTCAGGAAGGCGCCAATTTCCGAGACGGAAAGCAAAAACAAGAAAGGAGATCGGAGCAGCACGACACTGGCGCCAACTGCCTCGCTTGTCGTGACGCACGACCCCTCGCAGTCACGTTCAGTCACGGCCGCTTGCACAAACAGGATCCGGCGTGGAGGACGCGGGATCGATCGGCTTTTGCAAACGGCGAAACCATCGGGCCACGGCAGTGGGTGTCCGAGATGTCACGTATATAGAGTCTCGCTGTCTTCAGGTTCATTATCATTACCCGCCGAGGAACCCGCCGCTATAGCTCTGTGGGCTGTGGCGTTCCGCTGCCGAATGCGAGGTCGTGGGTTCGCTCCCTTCCACGACGGCCGGGTTTAGGTGGGGGCGCAATGCAGAATACTCGCGTACTTAGTGTTAAAACGATCGAGACCGGTGATTGCTTCCAACATGAACGGTTTATTGAAGAAGTAAAGTAGTACGCGCTCGCGCCAAGGAGCCACTGTCTTGCTCATCGTTTTCGAGTGCCTTGATGATTATATTTTACAGGCTCTCGCCCGCCCAACTTGCACTGAGGTAAGCTTTGGCGGGCTATTTGAAGCATCCTTCGAGAGGGTAGATGAACGGACGGCAAAAAACGTTATTGGGAAAAGCACCTGCGAGGTTGCCGGCCCGGGCTCAGGCCACCCGGGCATTATGTGTGATGAGGCATAGCCTTTCCACCGCGGCCCGGGCCCGCTGGATTGCCCATAGTTGGCCGTGTAGATCCGAGCTAGTCAAAGCGCTTAGCCATCGCTCTTCGAGAAGGTCCTGTTTTATGTTGTCCTCTCTGTATATCCCTCTGATCTCTGTGCATTTCCATAAGACGTGTGCCATGTCTGCGTGTTCGTGTTTGCAGAGCTTGCAGCTCGCTTCTGGTTGTTGTGTGGAATTTACTCTGTTTAAGTGTACTGGGTTTCTGAAGGTTCTAGTTTGAAACCTTCTACAATCTGTTTTTTGAGATCTGTCTAGTTGTTTGTGCGGTTGTGGGTATGCTTCTCTGTTTCTTACAGTGTGTCAGTATGTTGTGGTACGTGACCAGTCTGTCTCTGTCGTATTGTATCACTACTTCGTAGTCGTCGCCTCCTCTGGCGACCCATTGCCATCCGCCGCACTTCTCACCCTCTTTGCGGGTGGTGCGGGGTGTCGGGCCGTCACTGTCCGAGCCGCGGGGGGCTAGTTCTCGCGCGGCTCGGTGGGCCTTCTCGTTGAGGTCGGGAGAAATTCCTTGTGACTAGTTCGAAGTGGGCAAGCTCTTGTTATTCCGCCGCATCCAGGGTAACATTTTTCAATTCGGCACATTTTCCGAAATGTCCTTGGACCACCGACTTCAATTTAAACCACATCGCCTTTGCTTCGTATCTGGGTTAGATTTAGGTGCGCGTCTCGGAAACCCAGGTGGTCGAAATTATCTCGAGTTCCTACGGCGTGTCTCATAATGACAACATTGTTTCGACTCGTCAAACCACAAATTTCAATTTGTTTTTCACTTACCGCGGTTACTCGGTGCGTACGACTTGAGTATATATAATGTTGCTGAGCACGAACGAGGTCGGGGGCTCTACTACCGGCCGCAGCTGGTGCATGGCGACAGGGACGGAGAGAAAAATAAAGTCGCCATGTGTTTGAATTAAGCAGCATGTGAAAGAATTCCAAGAGAAATAAGTTCAACTGGACCGAAGTACAGGGCGCCTCTCAATGACAGCGCGTTACTTCAGCACAATTTGATAGAAAAATTATGAGCCATTCCACTCTGTGAAGGTGGATGACCAACGAAGATTTTTAGCACACCACACAGAGGCTACACAAAATGGGGGAGCAACGCGCCTACGAAAAACGACAACTGGAGCAGAGACGAGAATGCAATGGTCGCCGGGAGTGCGCACAACACGCGGCCTCCCCATTACGACGCGAGAAGAGGAGTGAAATTCAAAATGGAGGACAGCACTTCGTCTTCTATACACGCGCGACGGTGCCGCCGCCCCGGGAGAGCAGCTGAAAACTTGGCACGCAAGCGGTTGGAACGCCGACAAAGAGAGGGCGTTGCGAACGTAGACATGGCCGAAGAAGGTCGGCCCTTTGGGCTAAGATCCGATCGTAGTACACTACACTGACCCACACCTCCATGCCGGCCCAAAACCTTCCAACAATAGTGAACAAACGCTAAACAAACACGCACCTTCATGCCTGCTCAAAAACAAACACCAAAACTCAACTGTCTCGTGTGATTTATTAACAGTTCTTTTTTTAAAACCTAACAAACATTTTTTTCTAAACACCTGTGTTGTTACCCTCGTTCTTCGGACCTCTTTGGGTCCCAGGAGTGACAAGGGTAGTTCAAAGGGGAGTTACAAGTACCGGAGCCCACCACCCGGAGTCCACAGCTGTATGTGTCATTGCGCTTGGACCCTTTTTGTGCTGTCACCAGGATCGGCTCACATTTTTCCATACGCACATGAAAAACGCACGGAAGCCTAGCCATAAACAGCTTCGCTGTAACATCTATTACTACAACGTGTATCTGCTTAGGCAACGCTATCTAGACTTTCGGAATAATGCAACGAGTTTGAGCGCGCTATCTGATCCTCATAGACCTTATCAATTGCATATATTTTGCTTTATGTAAGAAAACGCGATGCATCCTTGATAAAAGATAAGAAAAAGAGGCAAGGAGAGCAGTATTATATTAAAAAAGGCAATCAGATAATTTGATAGTAGGTGAGGAAACTTGGGATGGTCAACACGCGTAACCGTCATGCCAGAAGAGTCTTCGAAATGGCGGGTAGAATTACGCGATACTATACTTATGCTTCGTGAAAGAAAATGTCTCTTCCGCAAGCTCGAGCTAATCGTGATGGTATTCCTTTTATCTTCCACACTTGAATGACATTCAGGTACACCAGAGTCTTCATGGTTCCTATGCTAACAAGAGAGAAACGTACGCCGAGTTGTAGTGACGTCAACCAGAACAGAAAATCAGGTTCGCTACGGTTGGGTCCTGTGCAGGCTCAAATAGGCATTGCTGCGGCAATTTCTGTGATAATAAAAAGCGTTATTGTGAGCGGCGTTAGGGACGAGCTATAGGGTTCCTGTTGTGTGGAATTGGGGAGAACCACCAAGATGGAAAAAGACTGCCGATTGGTGTTGACGAATAAATATTACAGCTAGCATGGGACAAAAGAAAGAGAAAAAAAGACCTTCTGAATTGGTAGATGTCAGTGATATCCACCGAATTTTAATAAGTTGGGCAACTAAATATCAATTTAGGTACACGTTATCGCAAAAGCTGGACGTCGCGCATTGTCGTCGTTGTTACTAACACAGGGCGCACGTTTTTTACACGAACGATATTATTCTATGCAAAAATTGGTCCAGGGCTCACATGTGAGCAAGATAATCCCCCAGATAACTAACCGCGGATCAGCGCCATGACGTCTGTATTCGACGCATTTTCAATTAATGTCGGCTGTGTGGCTGGCTGTTTTCCTGATACGTTGTCGTTGCGCTCATATCGAGCCCCGAAGAGCAACCTTTGCGTCAGTGCACTCACGGTAGGTCGTCGCAGGAGACGCAACGATTCAAAGTACATATACAGTTGTGATGATAGGCTTGTTTCGGTTTAATTTGCGAACCTTTTATCTTGATTTTCAACGTGAAAAAAGAAGCGGCGCTTATCCCAAAGAATTCAGTTATAAGCACAAAGTGAAAATTGTGGTTTATATTGAATGAATTCAGTATTATGTTTAATTAAAAAACAAACGAACGTTAATAGTTTGGGCAGGTTACATCTACGATTACTTATGGGAGTCGCTGCTGAGAATAACAGAATAAAAACATCGAAAGTAGTCCTAAATACCTGCGTAACTCTACAGATATCGCAACTTGGCAGACAGAACTAATTCAGAGCACTTGAACCAGAAATCAATGTTTATTAGCTAATCGATTACGTAATATAGTCACATTGCTTAATTTGGTTTCGGAAAGCTCCTGCCCACAGAGTAAGGGTATAATATAGAAGGGTGTTTATTTATGAGATATTATGTGTGGTGTATTAAAGACCATATGAACCTCTTAGGAGAGTAGACAAAATGGAGTAAATGTTTCTTTGGGAGAGTTGATCGGGGTGTACGAAATTTCGGGCGGAATAAACGAAGCAAAGCAAGATATAAGAAATTAAACCAATGTGCCTTCAAGATAGAACTGATGGGGGAGGAGGGGGAAGGCGACGCATGTATCAGTATTTGTAAAATAGATGCAACAAAGGCGTAAAAGTAAAACACTAGAGAAACGTCTAAGCAACGCTGTAACAAAGACAACAGGCGTATACAAAGCCAGAGAGGTCACCCAATCCTGAATCCACCACATTAGAGTGGGCATCATGGAGAACTAACTGCCTTCTATGGTTGCAGCACCGAGTTTTGACCGTGTTTGGGGTGATTATCCTCATACATTTCTAGCTTACTTTCACTCGGAAACGTTAAAAAATACAGCATGCAAACATTTATGCAGAATGAAATGCCCCGAGCGAGGAAGTGCTTAGAGGTGCTGGGATACGGAGAGACCAGCCAACAAACTACGAATGGTGAAATACACACAGGTTACATGTCGCTCAAGTTTCTTCTTTACGAAGAAATACTGCACGCATTCATTTAACTTTAACATTCGTTGAGGTAACCCGTGCAGACAAAAAAAAATATTCACAGACGTGAACACGGCCAACTTCAATGCTTTACACATCCTACATAAAGGGAGACTGATGAGAAAATTGGTTTAAGTTGTATTAGTAAATGATCCTTATACAAATAAAACGGAGTTACTCTTTTCCTTGAGAAGAGGCTTAGTCAGCAAAAACGCAACAACGTAGGAGGGGTGGTGACGCCGCCTTGAACTGCCCTCCGCAGATCGCTGTGTGGCCATGAATTTTGACGACGTCATGCATAGGGCCTATAGTTAATTTTTGTATTCGCAAAGATTGGCAACATTGCATTCGCAAATAGTCCAAGACTGTGGTTGTGAGACAACTTTAATGAATATCCTGCAAATTGATGGGCAGTCAAGGCTGAGCTCAAGAAGTTTCAAGTACTTTACGGAGCCACATTGGCCAGAATACAAATACTATACTTTGAAATCCGTGATGTCAAACTGACGTAACGGCGCCAGAGTTTCGGAGCCAAATTCGAATGACAAATGATACTATGACCTTCGTTTTCTCTTCTAATTATCAAGTAACAAAAGTAAAGTTTCGGAAGAGTACTTTAAAGTGTAAACTGATTTGCCGTTTCTCTTGGATGTCCCTTTAATATACACCAAGCTATAATCCTACAGAACTGTATGGCCTAAGCGAATCACTTAATATTGCCTTAGCTTCATTACTTTTGCATCGAAGCCTCATACATAGTAAAATCTTCCTCTCCGCCCTATTTCGGTGTCAATTTCTGGAATTGCCATCGTGCTCACATTGGCAGCAAAAGAAGTTTACAATCGCTATCATACCACGTAACGCGCACCAAACGCAAAGACCTGCCGTGTCCTCCTGATCGGTCAAATTCCAGTCAGCATGGTCTGGCAGAATTGGCAACCTGTCATATCAGTGAAACCTTTTTTTCTAGATACATCCTATCAATCTTCGCCTCATATTAGGAGTAAAATATTAAAAAGAAAACGTTTCCCACAAAATTTATTCGAGGGCACTGCGGCGCGATAGCGCATGTTAGAGCTGGAAGTATGGCGATGCACGCTTAGGATATTTGAACCCGTTAAGGGTGTTTTCTTGTGTCTATAATTCACACCCTTACAGGCATAAAAAAGGGTGTTGTAGCGAACTAATACACCCATATGGAAGGGTGATCTCTTTTTTTATTTGCACCATTGGGTGTCTTGCCGAAATGCACACTACGCTTTTTTTAGAGCGATGTCCTTTATTCTATTACTAGCCTATTCCCTCTGGCTTCACACTCACGCCTTTGTGATTTGCGAATCGATTACCTTCTGCAAAATTTGCCATCATAAATGCAAGTTTCGCATTGATTACGCAGGCGAGATGAAAGTTATTGCCTTTAAGCGTTTAGAAAGCTATGATGTCTTGGTTAGTTTAGGGAGATAAAGCGAGTGACGTATAACTAATGTCACAAGGAACGCCTGAAGTTGCATTGTGCAAGCACAAAAATTAGACAAGTTCATCTAATTTGGTACCTTTGGTATCTTCCTTTCGTAACTTCTTTTGGTAACTTCCTTTGGTAACTTCCTTCGGTACCTTCCTTTGGTATCTGAATGGCCGCAGCGCCACAGTTCTCTCTAGCAATTTTCGTCACCAACTCCTCGAGCAAAAAAGAAAAAAAAGGAAAGCGCCATCACATGTTTAGGGGGAAGTGATTCGAAAATGAATCCATTCGTGCGCCCGTTTGAAGTCGTCGTAAAGAAAGGTCCGCGATACACGAAACGCGGGAGGAAGAAAAGATGGGGGGGGGGGGGGGGGGTAGCAAGATTCGCATGCACCCATCACAAGTGTTTTCGTCGCGCGCCATACGTGGTCCACGAGATCTGCACGCTGGCGACTGACCCAGATTCGCATTCTCGCTCCTCGTCACTACGATGAATTTTTCTGTTGCTAAGCAACTTATGCCGCTGACGTATTTTCTTGCTCCCAATTTTGAGACGCACAGTCCGGCGACTACAGAGTAGTTGCAAGGTCCCTCTGAATACTGAACGGCGAAGAAAGACATCAAAGAGCAACGAAGGAGCTCGGGGAGAAGAGAAATGAGAGAAATAACTGTTGAAAGAATGAAATAAAAAAACAGAATCAGACAAGGAACCGTTACACAGAAAGAAAAAAAAAAGCAAGAATGAATAAATAGCATAGAAAGAAGATTCGTAGAAGCACTCAGATTGCTGAAGCGTTAAGAGTTGCACCTAAAATTCTTGGAAGGAAAATTGCCATTCCCCGGTCTTTGGGACGGAAAGTACAATGACCTGTTGTTCTTTTTTTTTGCTCTTTTAAAAATTCTTATATCTTTGAAAGAGTATTTTACGCTTTCCCGACTTTGTTATCAATTTATGCCGCAGCGAGAGGACATTTTATAAGGCGTGCATCTCTTTTTTTATATGATGCGAATTACGTCGTTCTTTTCAGCACTGTAGCCTCCGTAATAAGTGGGCCTCCCAAATGAGTAATTAAGTAGACGCCTCTATGGCCCTAGGGCGCTTTTCAGTTTTAAAATGTTGCGGGAAGGTGTGTTTGTAAAGTTTTCATTAAGCTAGCTAATTAGCTAATACACATCGAGGACGTTGTATTCACCAATTTGGGTTGTTAAGTGTAGGTTTAACAGAGTAAAAAAAAAAAACGGTTGAACACGACTTGCTCTCATGATGTCGTTTTTTACCATTCCTTAATCTTAAGCTGTCACCCGTTTCTTGCGTGCACTTCACAACTTTGCGTACTCCTTTATGCAAATAAAAAAAGAGAAAATGTTTTTTTGCAGCCGGGATATTTATTCCTACATTCACAAATGCTACTTCAGTGAATAATGCGTCAGTATTCTAGCCTTAAGAAGGCGGTCAGCCCTAGATCCACGGCCTGCGGCATGCTTTTATTTTGGAAATAAAGTGCGCAGCTTCAGTATTAAAGCTGAACAGAAGAAGAACCGACCAATGTAGTTGGGCAACCCTGCCCGCCAGCCGGCAATATATATAAAAGACGTTCTCAGTTTGACTTGCCCAGGCAGTTTCGACACCGTTATCGGCTTAACGGATCGTAACTTCTCAACTCAACCTTATTGAACTGATTTAAGTGGATCGCACTTCTTTTACCAAACGTGACTGTTTTTTCAGTAACGCAGTCGCATAGACATCGGCAATACACGAGAAAGACTTTTTTTGTAATTCTTATTATTAGATATTCTCAGCGAAAAGATAGGCCCAAGGAGCCTGACACGGGCTCGCAACAACTGGCTGTGGAAGGGGCAGAACTCCCGCCTGCCACAACAATGGGTGAAGCAGCGCTGAGTGGAAGGGCACATGAAAGGAAGGCAGGGATAGCATATATAGGGTGTTAATTTTCAAGTTTTACGGAATTTTTAGAAATCGCCTGTGGCAGGTAGCATAATTCTTATCATTGATCTGGGTTATTCGATGAGGCGGACATTAGTAGCACGAGAAATCAAACCACATATTCCACTAATTAAGAAAAATTCCCTAATAAACTTCTTAGTTAATTACGTTACGACAAATATTGCTATTTACGAATTGTAGCCGGTGAGCTTGTCAGGCGTATCCACCTGGAATGAATTTCCAGAACGACACCAGTTTGGAGATGAGCGCCATCAAACTCGCCGTAAAAATGCACTGTTTTTCCACTTACTTTTTTACCAAAATGCTGTTCCATACTTTGAAGCGCAAAAGTATCTGGAACGCCTACGTATTTCGTCGCGCACTTTGGGAAATAATATCTCGAAACTGGTGTCATTCTGGAAATTCATTTCAAGTGGATGCGTCTTGCAAACTCACCGGCTACAATTCGTAAATTGCAACATGTGTCGTAAAGTAATTAACTAAGAAGTTTATTAGTCAAGTTTTTGTTAATTAGTTGAATATCTGTCTCGATTTCTCGTGCTACTAATGTCCGCCTCTTCGAATGAGCCAGCTCAACGATAAGAATTATGCTACCTGCCACAGGCGAATAAAAAAAAAATTCCGTAAAGCTTAATTTTGAACACCCGGTAGAATAAGAACAATAAGTCGCGTATTTATTTATCCTTTTTCCGGGGTCTGCATTTCCCCCGCTAACAACTTGAGATTATCGCTCTCAGAACAAGACGCGCCTGCATGATTTGGAACTTACTCGAATGTTATCGTTGATTCGATCTGTTACGTATCTTTCCGCCGAGCCTTGTGTAATGAGATTGTATGCGCGACACGAATTGCGCAGTACTTTCTGGAAGGCACGCGGGCACCAGTGATATACGCTGGAACCTTCGACGGGTCATGCGTAAAAGCCGACGCGCACGAGCCGCATATGAGATTTCGGCGATCGACGACTGTGCTCGCCGCAATCGTTGCGCTTCGAATGACGCAGGTTCGCCCAATGTTAGTTTCGTGATTCACAGTTTTGCTACTGCTGCGTTCTTCACCTTCACTCCAACGCGAGAATATAGATTGAGAAAAGCGAGAAAGAGAGGGACACGTCACACTGGCGAATACTGGAACGTTGGAAAGAGCAAGGATGTATCGAGCACGTTCTGAGGAGCAGACAGAAGGCCGACGCCAGTGATACTGAGGATACGATTTCCTAGGTTTTTCCGCGTTTCCGCTTTTTTTTGTGCAATCTTTGGTCACAAAAGTTCCAGAGAATGCGGTAAGTGGTGCAATGATTCAAGGGGAGGCCTTATTCATCCGAGAGAGAGAGAGCGACGTTGAGAATCCCATCGCAATGTCTAACTTCAGAAGGGTTCCAACGGGCTCTTTCGCGGGTTCTGCAATATCCTAATGGGGCATATATATATATATTTTTAAATAAAGGACTCCAGAGGCGCTGAACTCGAAAACGGAGGAAGAAAACTCCCAGCTTCTGGCGAGACAAGAAAGTATACGTTTAGCATGTCGAGCTTCTTTGGTAGTTTAGCATTCCGCACGTGGTTATCTTCGTTTTCGACAAAATATCAATATTAATCAATCGAATCAGATATACAAGTTAGGCAAACAATCAAGAAAATAAAAGAAATATGGATGACAGAGCAAATGCACTCGCGCATGTTTTGAGTACGAATGGGTACCCTATAATGCCTTGCGATAAATGCCAGGCGTGCTTGGCTTGGTCATCGTCACTGCTCGAACTGTGCTGATAAATCTGTGACTAGCCTCCTGAGCCGTAGTTTATCGCCGACCACACGAGGTGTAGCTGCTAAAACACGCCGAGAAGAATAAATATCGCAGAGGGCCGAATAAAAGAAAGCATCAGCACCTACCAAACTCTGCAATGGCTGTCTAACCGATGATTAGGAGAAAAACGATGTCGAGGACTACCGCAGCATAATGATGACAACGAAAGATAGATAATTACAATAACAAAAAACGATAAAATGAACAACATGCTAATGACGACGGTGACAACATGATTAGTAAGATGATAACAGCAACAAAATAACAGCGTCGACAATGATGGCAATACGCGGGTAACAACAACAGAGACTACGAGAAGACGACGATGATTACGATTACAACAAGATAATTACGATTGCGAAAACGATGACATGAAAACAGCAACAACGATGACTGCAATGGCGGCAGCAAGCTGATTACGAGAACAATGACGACAACACGATGGCGACAACAACAAAATGAATACAATAACAAAAACGACAAATGAGCAAGGTGGTTACGACAGGCGATGATAACACGATTATAAAGATGTTGACAGCAATAACACAGCAATGGCGACAACGATGGCAGTAAGCTGGTAACAGCGGCAATGACGACGGAAGGACGGTGATGATCAGAATGACAACAATATGATTACGATAACAAATATAGCAACAGGATGATGTCTGCAGCAATGAGAACACGCTTACAACGGCAAAAACAACACAACATATGACTACAACAACACAATAACGAGTGCGATGATGACAGGAAGCTGATTGCGTCAACAAACACGGCGATGGCACGATGTTGACAACAAAAAGATGCTTACGCTAACAATTAAAACTGCGAAAGCACAGTGATGACAACAACGACGATAATATGATAATGACAACGACGAACGACAATAACGACTACAAGATGACTACGACAACGACGAATAGTACGTTGCTGTCGACAACGCACGGCTTCAAGGCTACACGATGGTCCACACGTTGGGGTCCCAAGGTTGAATACGCGGCGGGGACAAATATAATCTTTCGCGAATTCTTTTGTGAGGAAACAATATGATGATACCTAAGAAAGCATCGTGAAGCACTCAGTAACAATACGTAACGCCGAGCTTACGATATCGCGCGCGCGCTAATGGGCGTGGGGTAATGCGTTATAGCGTATTAAACACCCCGTGCCACTCACTCTGACCCTGTCCACCCGTTTCATAACGCTTGTTAGCGTTTCTGAAAACGTTCAATGGAATAAATTGCAAGGTCAAAGATCAATAGTATCAGGCGGTTTATCCCTCGCATCTTGTTAAACGGTCGCGAGGCACGCAATATAGGCCAGGTAAATGTTTAGGGTATGTTTATTTCACACCCTCTGAAAAACATAAACAAATCTGTGAGTAAACAATGTACACAGTTTGAGAAATATGCGAGACCTCAAGTGCTGACAGTTCTGCCAGAGCTCTCAGCACTTGAGGTCTCGCATGGTGAAGCTGTGAAAAAAAAAAAGGCACCACTATAAGGCCTCGTCATAAATCTTAGCGCAAGTCCCATGTATTAGCGAAATCACGATCTTGAACGAAAGCAGCGCTGACGTATCGGCAGAGTGTACTGATATTGCTCAAGACGTTTTAGACGTCTCTCTGCCGTCATATTATTTTGGCCAATGAGCTGGAATATTCTACGACGTACATTAGGCGTCACTCTGACGTCGACGTAAATCAGCCTATTAAATAGTCCATTTCGACTTTTTTGCTTCATTCTTGAACGAAGACGTATTATGAAGCCTCGTGAGACGAACCTCATGCGCTCCGGGAAAGGTTTCATGATAATAACACTTTTGTACTCATCAATATGATAAACTCAATATATAACCTCTTCTTCCGTACTGGGTTGCCGGCTGAGCACAAGCATAAACAGTCGAGCGGAGAACAAAG
This sequence comes from Dermacentor silvarum, assembly GCF_013339745.2. Lineage (NCBI taxonomy): Eukaryota > Metazoa > Arthropoda > Arachnida > Ixodida > Ixodidae > Dermacentor > Dermacentor silvarum. The sequence goes on from NC_051162.1 coordinate 112,577,031, forward strand.
CTTAAGTTAATTTATTAGACGTCCACGTTTCCTAAGCTCGCGAAGAGAATCTGCCTTCTCGTTGAAGTACCGAAGTGCCTTAGGGGCAAAGAAGCAAGTGGCTGGCCCTACGGTGCCCTTTTGGGCAAAAGAAACGACAGCACACGTTTTCAACGTCATTAGGATAATGGAATACGCTATTTCATCGCAGGTAAAAAGAACCTTTAGCATGTACAAGCTTCGGCGAAAGAAACGAAGCCGTTGATATTATGATCGCAACTCCCTTTTAAAATCCTTTCCTGCTTTTATAGACTTGCTATAGTATATATCTTTGATAGCTATATTTGGTTTCCTGTACGCTTGTCTGTTTCACTATGCAAATGTTGTTATTGCTGTTGTTGCCTCGAAACATGGCTCGTAAACGCGAGGGGAAATGGCGATGCGGACAAAGCATCGTCACAAATAAATGTTTTTTTTCTTCGTCTCCTTCTTCTAAGCAAAAACAGTAAGCGGTCTGAAAGCAAAGTGTATTTACGAACCTAATCATAAATTTCTTGTTTCACAGACTTCGAATGGTCGACAAAATATAGATTCGAAAAATTGGGAATGGTCGAAAATTTCGAATGGTCGAAAGATTATGATTCCCATACTATGGCGCATGCCCACGAGGGAGGATTGGCCAAGAAGTGGGTCGGTATGTTGATTGTGATGATGATGGTTTCCAAACGATGACACAACACATGAAGAGGTGGTTAGCCGTGAACAGGGTGGTAAAATGACACATGCCGATAATGGGGGATTGCCCAAGAAGTGGCCGGCACTTATATATCATGCAGGGGCGTTTTTTTTAACTTGATATCGTGCCAATGTCCATTAGCTTTTTGAGATCTTTGCCGTGTGTTGATGGTGATTACGATTTCCAGACTACGGTACATTCCCACAACGAGGGACTGCCCAAAGAGTGGTCTGTCGATTCAAAATAAATAAGAATAAATAAAGAAATACAACCCTGTATGAGATTCGTTACATTTCGTAGCTAGGGTGAATGACGGAGGAATGAATTGGGAAAATAATGGCATTTCATTAAGCACTTCATGAATGCTTCGCTTCACATAGATTCCGAAAGGTGCGTTCTATCAGCATGTTTTTTTTTTTGGTTGTGGAAAACGGGTAATGCTCATATCGCATTCCCTTTGTAACACCGTCGTCGTTATATATATATATATATATATATATATATATATGTGTATATATACTGCCGGCATCATTCTATCACCAGCATTACTTTGTCGCCTCGCTATCGTCGTGACTTCTGGCGTCGTCAGCTTATGGTGGTCATGCCATCGTCTTCAATTCCATCGCCATCGTTCTGTCGTCGCCATACAGTCTTCATGACGTCATGTTTTTTTCCATCATCGTCATTCCTTCGTCCTCATGTGTGGCATGTGCATGATTGAGCGCAGTGAGTTTATGCTGATCGAGGTGGTTCCCAGTGAAAATGTGCCCAACTAGTTCATGCGGTCCCTAGTTGCAAATGATCGCTAAGCAATGCCAGCGTTCTTTCCAAACGTCATTGCAAGTTTCGCTTAAACCGATTCCTACTGCGCGTGGGATCTGCAGAAATTTTTTTTTGCACATATGTTCCACTTACTGAGTGAAACCTATGAGGACAGTGAATATGATGTTCCACTTAGTGGAATGTCATATTGACGGTCATATGCTCTTGGAATGAAATTAGGAGCGTTCTACATTGTCAAGAAGCTCAAACAAAGGAAATGCTGACGCTCAACATTCGTTGGACATAGGTTTCGCTTAGTAGGCAAAGCATTTATGCACGTATGTTGGCACTTAGTGGAAACTATCTGGAACTATATTAAGGAGTGTACGTACAAATTACATGCATAACGTACCTGTTAAATAATTACATGCATAGCGACTGTTATCCAGTACATGTTACCGAATACCAAAATTACCAATTACCTGCGAAAGATAATTTGCTATTCAGTCTGCCGAAATTGTGAAAGCATTTGTTTTTGCATACTTTACATCACAAGTCAATACTTCTCGGCTTTGCAAACCTCAATGCCGTGTAGTTGTCAGCCCGTCATTCTTATTCGCCTATCTTAGTTCGCTTATCTCTCACGTTTGGAGAACGACTATTAGCAAGCTCGTGTATACGTATCGGATAGAAACCATTCGACGTGCCCAAAATAGCAACGGGTGGTGGTTGAACAACAAATTAAGCAAGCAAGCAAAACAAAAAAGAAAGCTGAAAAGGGAAATGATCCTCGAAGAACAAACATAGGCATGGAAATAAACTTGCGGGAAGCATACTGTTACCTGTTAGTTATTACACAAATTACCGTTACCAGCTCAAGATAATTTGTCTTTCTTATAGCTAGAATGAAAAATGATTTTGTGTTAATAACCTTTGCAAACGATAGCCTTCGGACCTCGCAAGCTTTTACCCCACGAAAACAAGGCTTTACTTAGCCTGCATTGTTAGCAACACGTCATTATTTATATATTTATATTTACTTTTTTTCCTTTATTTTCAGGGAACGTTCATTTACAACGTCTGCCATATGTCTTCTATAGAATGCATTCGACGTGCCCAGAATAGCAAGCCCAACGACCGGACCGGAAGGTAAGCAGGCAAGCCAAAAAACAAAAGGAGTGCAGAGGGTGTAAGCTCGCAAGAACAACTATAGGCACGTACCCAAACATCCGGCAAACCTATTATTATTATTATTATTATTATTATTATTATTATTATTATTATTATTATTATTGTTGCTGTTGTTGTTACTATTACCTATAATTATCACCTGTTCATCATCATCAGCCTATAATTATGTCCACTGCAGGATGAAGGCCTCTCCCTGCGATCTCCAATTACCCCTGTCTTGCGCTAGCTGATTCCAACTTGCGTCTGCGAATTTCCTAACTTCATCACTCCACCTAGTTTTCTGCCGTCCTCGATTGCAGCTTCCCGTCTCTTGGTATCCATTCTGTAACTCTGATGGTCCACCGGCTATACCCTGTTGCCCATCGCCAAAATTGACGACCACCTGTGAACGGTAATATGCCTTTCTGACAAAACGCAGAACTTCTCAAACGATGACTTCCCGGCTTTGTCAGTTTCTTTCCTGCATGAAGACAATGCTTTAATTATCCTGCATTGTTATCATCTGTTTATTTAGACAGTTTTTATTATTCCTTACTTTTAGAGAACGTCCATTTACAATGTCTAATGTACGTCTTCCTGGGAGAGATTCGACGCGCCCAGCAAAGCAGCACCCGTCGGCTGGACAACCATGTAAGCAAACATACAAGCCATAAAGAGCTAAGGATTTGATCACCTGAGATCAACAGCAGGTATCGGAACAAACTTGCGCCAAAGTACCTAGTACTCAAAACGGTTACCTGCTACCAAAATTACCGATTACCTGTAAAAGCTTACTTGTAGTTCAGCGATAACGCAAAATAGTTTGTTCCTAAACACGCTAAAATTTGCGAGGATGACTTTTGCACATAGTATTCTTTGTTTTTCGCACAAGATGCATATTACAATCACGCAGTATTGCTAGCCTCTCTTTCTCAATTTGTTTCTTTATATAATATTGCTCATCTCTCACGTTCAAAGAACGTCAAACAACAACCTCTGCTATACGTCCTCTTCAGAAGAGATTCGACGTGCCGAGAATAGCAACGTGCGGTGGTCGGACAGCAAAACAAGTCAGCAACAGCTAACACAAGAAAACCAAACCCTGCAAAAAAAAGAAAAAAGAGGATTCATCCCCTTAGAACAACAATAGGCACGGGAACACTCTTGCGGCAAAATAAACAAGAGGTTTATAGCGTCGCTTATCTCTCCGTTTAAGCTCCCGAGAACTGCATGGGGCTCACCTCTCTCGAAAAATAACACTCCCCGTATCCCCTTTAGCCAGGGACACCGTGTTTACGAAGCCGGCGTGCTCTTCTCCCGCTCAGTGGGTGGTCACTCCATATAGAACCCGCCTCGAATGTTTATCTCCTGCGTATAATACTTCCTGCGGGCCATCAGAAGTGCGAATGTGTGATGCGAACCATGTTTGTCCATAACGGCAAGTGTACATACACGCTGTTGAATTGTTTCTTTCTTCCATGCAGTGGATAAGAGCTGCTTCAGAAGGTAACTGGCTAGTTGTATTTTTGTTTGCAGCAACTGTTTGGCATCACTTCGCGTGCGTTAACTTTTGCGCGTTCTCCGTCAGTGAATGCCTGCCGTGCTTCAGCGACTAACTGTTCTCCGTTGTCGAAAATTTATTTCCTTGCTTTTTGTTTTGTTTTTCCCGACTACCGTGATTTCAGTCGTCAACGTTTTACAGCCGCGCAAGGCAACATACAAATCCGCGTAAACGTGAATTTATGTGGATTTATTACTCTACTGGAAAAGCGGCGCCAAGCAACGGAGAACGAAGAAATTGGGCGTGGTACAATGAAATATACGTTTTGTAGCGATATTTTCCAGTTTGCTCATGACCTATGCAAGGTGGCTCAGTTGCTGTGGCTGCTGATCTCGAGGCAACCACATTCTGCCAGAGACACTCTCGAAATACGCTAATGTGCTTAGATTTAAGGGTAGGTTAAAAGACCCGAGGTGGTTGAAATAACTTCGAGGCCCTCGACTTTATGGCTTGCCTCATATAGCCGTTATTTTGCTTCTGGACGTTCAACCTCTTAATTATTTTTAATTCACTTGCTAATTAAATTTAGCCACTAGTCTAAGCTAACACATTGCTTCAGGCATGCGGGTCCAGCTTTTACATCACCCTTGGCTTCTAACCTCACGTTATATACGTATATTTGTTATCTGGCAAAGTAAATCGCGCACACCATTTATAGATAAAAGTAATCAAAAAGTATATTTACCCCAGTACAGTAAATAGGGCTAAGGTATTTATTCTAGTTTGTTTAATTTCATGTACACCGAAACAGGTCGCTCGTTTGAAGCATATAATACTGATTAGCGCACCCAATATATATATATATATATATATATATATATATATATATATATTCCTGCGTAATATCTCCAATTGATATTCTCAGCCCCTCCGGCATGGCTGCCTTTCTCTTGCTGTAACTTTTATGTAAAACTTATCTTTTCTCTGGCATTGTGCGATACTTTCACTTCTGCATGAATAATCAGTGTATTGTAGTGACTTTATACATGCACCCCTGTAATGGCCCAACATTGCCGCTGACAGTGTTAATAAATAAAAACAATGAGATATCAGAACAGTCATTAGACTTGTAAAAGCGTGAGGCCATATGTCTACAGCCTACATCTGCTGAAATCTGCACACGTTATATCAAAGCATATACAGACTTTTACAGACTGCCCAGATATATGTTTGTTACATACAAAAGGCCCAATTCACAAAACTTCTCGTTTGTTAAACTGCTATTTTTCATTGACCAGCCACCTTAGTCCCCTAAATTATGCAAAATAAGAATTGACTGGCATTTTATTCTTATGAAACGTTCTTGCTTAAGAACTTTCCTGTAAACACGATTCCAGATCTAACTTCCTGGCACAATGCACGGTTTTAAGGAGATCGAGCGTTGGTGATGGGGAGCGAACCTGTTGAATAACAGGCTCCGAAATAGACCCGCCTGTGACGTCAGACGCGGCTTTCGAGAACGTCCTTTTGGTTGCAGTTTACTTCCAGCTGTGCGTGCCGCACCATACAGGATTAGAATAAACGAAATTACCCTCACATCTTTGGAGAAACAGCAACGCCTTGGCACGAGGCTGATTATTCTCTCGATTCGGGGACCACCATCTGCATATGTCAGCTCCATTGTCCGCACGCTTTTGTAAGCACTGCAGTGTCCCGATTCTGAGCGGCGAACTTCTTGTCGGCTCTTCGAGATTGTTATCCTCTTTTCTTTTCTCATATTTTCATTTCCTCTATTCCCTCCTCCTATAGGAGTAGGCAGGCGTTGTGCCCCTCTCGGTGGCAGTTGTCAGCTTGCTCCCTCTTAATCCATTTGTGTCCTTGTGTGTATATGTGTACAAATCAAAAAAAAATAATAATAATAATATCCACGAATATCTGTGGAGGATGGGACTCGGTTATAACAGGTGGGCGTAGTGTCATGCGGTGAGGCGGCAGGACTTCTCGCACATCTCCTCCATTTTCTGGGAGGGTGCGCAAGAATCTGACCTTTGGTGAACAAGTTTGGATTCTGGGATTTTACGTGCCAAAACCACGATTTGATTATGGGGCGCACGCCGTAGTGGGGGGACTCCGCATTAATTTTCACCACCAGGGTATCTTTAACGTGCCCCCAATGCGCGGTACACAGGCGTTTTTGCATTTCGCCCCCATAGAAATGCGGCTGAAGTGGCCCTGATTTGCTCCTGAGACCCTGTCACACACACACACACGTGCACTATATTTTTGCGCGCATAACCCGCCACCGCATAGTACCTGCACCCACAATTACAACAGCCCGGAAAGAGAGAGAGGAGAGAGAAAGAAAAACCTGCGCGTACAACCCGCGGAAATAACTGTATGCAACAACGCTCACATCTTCGTAGAAACAGTCTCCATTCGCGGATGCGCGACTCGTCCACGTCGTATTCACAGCGGCTCCTCCCGCATGCACAATCGGCGGCCAAAAGTTGACGGGATTACCTCGAAGCCCAGGCACATAGCCTCGAATTCAATGTTTCAGCGTGCAGTAGTTGCTGGTACGTACTTAATTAGCGGTCACATAAATTAAGAACGCCATGGCCTTTTAACACCGAATACATTCTCATTTGTCGTGGAAACCGCGCCCTGTAAACTGTAGCGGCGGACTGTACGGGCTGAAGAAGTTTTACGACATTGGAATCTCAGTGTGCTTCGGAAGCCCGTTGGCTGGTCTTACCCACTGGTTTGTTAATTTTTGTCATTGTTATCGGAAGGAGGAAACCCTTTGACATAACATTGAACGAACTGCGCGAAAGCAGACGAGGACTACGGTCTGTTCGGTTATTCAGGGGCTACTGTTCAGCAATTGAGGTATAAGTACCTTGTCTAGTCCGCTTCTATGGTACACAACAATTAATATACAAACATTATTATTAATAATAAAATAAATACATAGAAATTGGACACAACGAGGCTAATAAAGATAACGCCGTAACCGAATTCACCTAAAGTAATAATAGATATACAAATATTAAATTATGTAGAGGCAATCCACAAATTGTAGTCCTCACCTCCATTCAAGCTCAAGATGAAGTTGTTTGGTAGATTGTTCTTTGGTGAATCGGTACAGCCCACTCTGGCCGGGATCGGCCATGAATCGGTTGACAGGAGGGTTCAAGAAAATTTCAAAAAGTATTTGAGGAAAAATAAATGGAAACTAAATAAGTAACGCCCTCACGGGAGCACCCACAGCTTAACTTGTCCATGTCTAGTTTCGCGCGTTTTTTTTTTTCAATTGGAACGTCCAGCCAAACATTCTTTGCGGCTTCACTGCGATGAACCACACGCAGGAATGGGGAAATTATCTCGTGGAAAAAAAGATGCCTCTGCCTGGTTCAAAATTTTTGGCAGGTTTACATTGAGTTCCCTTGTTCTAGAGTACACTGTTAAATAACGTTCACCCATAAAGCTGAATGAGGGTGTCAATGGGTCTATAACTCTAACCCTTACACCATTTTTGGGGGTGTAAGGGTATGGGTTATAGACCGATTTGCACCCTTTCTTTTAAGGTTGTAAGTTATTTTACATATTAGGGTCTCAAGACCGATCCAACTTCCCTAACCATATCGCAACCGTCGCTCTCCCCCGTCCTATACTGTCTTATCTTTAAATTGACCTCGTCAAAGAGTCTCCTCTTGAGATTACAAAAAAGTTACCTCCTTAGATGTTTTTAAGGATGTAAGTTATTTCACAGAGTAGGGTCTCAAGACCTATCCACCTCCCCCAACCACACCGCAACTGTCCCTTTTCCCCGTCCTATACTGCCCTATCTTTTAATTCAAAGAGTCTCCTCTTGAGATGGCAAAAACTTATCTCCTTAGATAATTTTGGCGGATATTTCTGGTTGTTGCTGATATTTTTTCACATGTCTGTTGTCTGCTCTTGTTTAAATTAAGTCAGGTGCAACTGTCATTGCTGTGAATTCCCGTATCTTAATCATTGTTACTCTATTTATATCCACTGCAAGGCGAATGCTTTTCCCCTGCAGAGTTGTCTAATTACCGCTGTCTTGAGCTAACTGACAGCATCAGCTAGCTGACACAAATTTCCTGATCTCATCGCACCACCTAGTTCATTGTCTTTCCTTACTACGCTTTCTCGCTGTGTATCTTCTTTGCTATTTAGATGCATGCCTGTTTTGTTTTTTTCTCATTGCCCAAGTATGCACCTTCTGCAAACGTACCAAGTACCCTAACGTCGCCGGGCAGTTTCTTTGTAACTGGCACCACACTTCCTTGCACCTCATCAGATATGCTGCATATTTGAAGGCACTGGGAAGTACCTCTGGTTAACTTCCCTGCCTTTCTATGAATCCTTTCTCTATCTCTCTCTTTGAAGGCACAGGAGAGTCGAGACTCTCAAGCATGCCACGCAATTATCACGATAGAATCTCACCCTTTAGGACTTAAGTTCGTCGACGGTCCTGCAATCTCTATCCTGAGGTTCCCAAGTATTTGTGGTTACGTTGGCCACCTATGCTACCTCGGCAGTGCTTTGAAGCGTGCTACATGACTTTCGCATGGCGAAGACCTCGGTCCAGCTTATGTTCATCTTGACTAAACGTACTTGCGTAATACCGCGTCAGTAGTTTACGAGGCGCGCCATCTGCGAAATGCCTTTTTTTTGTGAAATCTCGACACAAATTCTGCAATACACGGTTGATGCCTGCAGTAACACGAGATACCAATGCTGTGTCAAGTTCATTTATACGCCGCATGTTCTCGCTAAGCAGCGATTTGTCTTGTCTTGTCCTGTCTATTTGGTTGTCCTGTCTTTGCACTTGGAAAACAACACTCTGTCAAAACAACTGGGCCAACGGTACATTCTTACTAAGCAGAGATTAGGCTTCGTTTTTTCCCCCCTGAAACTCATGCTCCGTAAACTTTTGTTGCCAACTGCACAGCCGCGAAGGCGACGTATGTTCTTCTCTTGAAATGATAGAGCACGCGCTGTTTGCTTGCCGTCGATAGGCGGAGAAACGTGACAGTCGCCGCTGCGGTTACCTCACACACTTCGACCATCTGTCATTGTCGGAAGCTCCTCCTGCCTTGGGACCGTCACCAGACCGGCGATAAGCTCGAGACGACGAGGGCTCCGGGTTTCTTGCGACCATTTTTTATTACGCGTAAGAAGTTGAGTGATAAGACTACGACGAAAAGGGGTGTTCGCTCCTCGTTCGCACACATTCCATCACACCCGTTCCCCCCGCATTGTCATCGCCGCCATTTTCTCCTATCCGTTTCTGCAACCCTTGTATGCCAGCACGTGGTGCTGAAGAGAAGAGCTCGACTCATCGAGAGGGCATTTCCACTTTCCTAAGGATAAGCTCTTTCTATTGACCCTCTTCGCGGCGATCCCGTGGGCGCTGCCATGTTTCATCACGTGGTGACGCGTCCATTGCTTGCCTCTAGTGAAGGCTCTACGTTCTCGAAATAGAAGTGCATCAGCCACAGACAAAAGAAAAATAAAAGAGGACAATCTGGTCTGATCCACACGAGAAAAGCAGTAATAAAGGTAGCAACATCCCTACGAAGAGAGAGAAAACGAGAGCGAAAGCAAGGAGAGGAACCAGACCAGCGTCCGGTTTGCTACCCTACACTGGGAACAAGAGAAAGGGGGAACAGAAAGAGGAAAAGAAAGAGGAAGAGAGTAAGCACTGACTGCAAGTGTGAGGATGCGCAGGAGCACTGTAAGCGTTCCTTCAGGCTGGTGTGCTTCAAGTAAAGCCCTGGCGCACGAATGGCTTTGTAAACAAGCAGCATCTGAGCGATACCCCTTCTCCCGCACTGGCGTCCAGACTCCGGGAATTCCCACCAGTTTTCCCTTATATATACCCTTTATACAACAGTACCGTGTTTACGAAGCCTGGATTGGTTTCGGTTATGTCGTGGATGGATTCGTGCAGATAGGAGCAGGATTGTATAAACTTTACCGCCGTCGGACAGAAGTGGCTAGGTCTGGAAAACGGTACGACTGTGTTTGTCAACTGTGACACTTGTCCTCTTCATTCCACATTGTGGTCAGTATACTCTGTCGGCGACAACCTCGTGCGGTTAACTTGTTTGCTAGTGAACGTCTCATTCAAAGGATTCAGCATCAATCGTTTAGCACCTACTCAGCATCGATCCTTTAAAGAGACTCTAAAGAGAAAAATTGGTGAGCTATATTAGTAAATTACCATTTCGACATTACCAGAAAGAAAAAGAATACTGTTACTGGTGGAAGAGAAAAGACTCAAAACCGAAACTGACGCCGCTTTGAAGCTGCAGAATTCGTGTCCATTTAAAGTCAATTATGCTGATGATAGTGCCCAATCTGATCCCCCCAAAATATATAACTTTGTGCGCCCCCCTTCCCCCCCCCAAAAAAAAGAAAACATCGCTTTAGTGGTTGCAATCTTTTCACGTCTATTCAAATGAGGTTGAGTGCTCCAAAACACACAACGACGATCTATATTATTCACGCAAACCAATATCTAGGTACCGCTGTGCAACACAAAGTCCTTGACGAGCTTCATTATCATATTTACCGCGATGTGCATTTCGAATCCACACGTGGATAAACTGAATGCTTCTAATTAACGGCTTCTTTCGGAAAAAAACCTGCCATGATTCAGGGGCTGAATTCGCAAAACTATTCGCTCGCAAAGGCTATCTGATAGCCATTGCGCGAAATGCTTGCCGTTAAAGAAAGTTGAGGGCATTTTCTGGCAGTAAACAGAACATGCAGTAACTGCCAACTAGGCCAAGTTCAACCTCTGCGGTTTACCACATGCCGGGCGCCTTCGGTAATGCGCGATACGTCCGACATCACGACTGGAAAGCCTCCGCTTTCAAGCAAGAATTATTTCTAAAGGCAAATGTAAGCCAGTTCCACTCTGGACATATGGTTAACCAACGTGGCACCACCATTGTTAAAAAAGGCACTTACGAACAAGAAGCGTTGGGAATTATGGTCCAGGGCACGTGGTATCCACAAAACGCTCTTAGGCAAGAATTGTTCCTAAGAGCAAATTTCAGCCAATACTGACGCCGGAAATACCATTAGCGAAGACGACCAGCCAAAGTCAAGGTCAACCAAGGTGAACCAAAGGCAAGGAAGAAAAAGCTTTGTGAATACGGCCCTTGTTTTTTCGGTCCGAGGATGCTTTTTTAACACGAAAGTGTTTTATGCCGGGGTCCACCAAGACTTCACTGACGTATTTCCGTCACGGAAATACGTCATAGAACATAATACAAAGAAAGAAACCAGAAGAAAAAGTTCCACAAACATGCAAAATTTGGAAATCGAACCCACGACCTCTCGGTCCGCGACGATAGATCGCCGAGCGTTTAACCCATTGCGCCACAAACGCATTTGCAGAGAGCTACACAGACGCGCCTTATATATCTAACACTCCTCCGTGTACCCGCGCTCTTGCTCGGGGCGGTGCCGCCGCCTACGAGCAGAAAAGAGAAGTACTGCATTATGACACTAACGCGCACCGACAGTGAACGCTTCGGTGGTCTCAGCACTACGACGCCTCGATGCCAGCATTCGAAGGGACGCTGGCATCAAGAAGCACTACCAACGCCACCTAGGTGGCGTTCACCGTACTCAGCACAGCGGAGCGTGGCCTCCGCAATTAGCTCTGAAAATGTTTCTGAAGTTGATCGCGGAGGCTGCAATTACGACGCGCTGTACGCGCTGATTTGACTCGGTGACGATTCAGTTACGTGCTTTGTCTTGCGCGTTGTATTAGTGTGTCAGTTACGTGCTTCGTCTTTCGCGTTGTGCTAGCGTGTGCAGCGTAGTGCAGCTTCCATATGCACGACGGTTGCTCATGGTCATCGACGTTGGTAGTCGTGATGGAGGAGACGTGCCACCAGGCGTCAGCGTGGGTGCATCAACGCCTAAGGGCGCTTTAGCCACAAAACACCAATAGACATTATATATCAATGTGCAATAAACATTACACTACTTCTGTGAAGACACGTTTCACTTTCGTGTTCTATACCGATTCCTATATAAGACGGGATCAACCACATTTTTTTTTTGCTTTATTCCTCAGATTGTGCGATATGACATCATCTTACGCTGTTTTAAAGAGAACATGAGCGTTTAGTTCTACCGTCTTACCAACCTAACTGAGAAAGTGTTCCGTTCTACATTCGCAGAACAGCCGGCATGCCGGATAGGAATGAAACCAAGATAGAACTGAACTTACGAAGCAAAGACATACTGGAACTTGGTGACGACGTGAGAGACCTTGTGGAGTGAACTTAACCGAGCAGTAACTTGTTTCGGAACTCAAGCGGTCAACGGCTTCCCAGAATTGCGGTGAAAATAGAGAAAAGAATGAAACAAACGATAATGACGAAAACTTGGGGTACCAAACTTGAATTGAAAGAGGCGCCGGCATCGAAGGCCCATCAATGTTGTTAGAGCGGCGCAGGCTTAGCGTGGCGAATTAGCATTGGATTGTTCCCCTTTTTCTTGAAGCAAAAATAAAACATCCTACCTAAAAGCAAAATGAATAAATCAAGTAAAAGAAACGCTCAAGCCGTGAAAGAATCGCAGCAACCTTTGCTGTGATCTTTTCACAATCATTTTTGTTCATCCTTGGCGGATAAGTAAGTGAACTCTCAAAGAATGAACATAAATATAACAAAAAGACGCTTCCCTGAAGAGCCATCGATCGCAAGCGTAAACTGTTAGTCTGAGTAAAGATGTCGTCAGCTTCTGCCGTCTGCTAATCGTTAATATCGACGTCCTCGCCGTCTGGCGCTACATCAGCGATTTTTCTTTCTTTTTTTTTCTTTTCTAGGAAATCTTCCTGTTACCCTTTTCTAAGCCGACTATTCGACGACCGCAGCCTGAAAAGCGCTACGACAGGAATCGATTACAGATGCAGATGTCGTAGAACGAATTACGCGACATTTGCCGGGCGTCTTTCTCCTTGAATACGCTCGGGCTTTTGGATGTGCGGTTAGGGGTAGACGCGACGCCGTTTCAATCATTTAGCAATGATTCGTGCCGAACGTCGTGTATCTGCAAGACACGCATCTCATTACGCGCTTTCATTCAGGTTCTCATACTGAAAAAAATTTGCCAGTTTCACCTGACGGACGAAGCATTGACAGCTATATATAACAAGGCTTAGCGTTGGGGTTGAGTTTCTTGGAAGGGTGTTCTAATCAATAAGGTTTAAACTGTAACTACACGCGGCTGAAACGTGCTGAGGCGACGCGGCATGCAAGGAAACTGCTGCAGAAGAAAGATCGGGCCGGCAGCTATTTCGAGTTTCTCACAGTATTACGCAGAGAGAGATCAAGCGCCATCGTCTGTGGGAGTTTTCCCAACGGGCGCTCTGCCGTCATTGGAATGACGGTATGTGTGCGAGACTTGTGTTGGCTTGTCTTGAGCTAGGCTTTGTCTAAGGCGATGAAACATTTCTAGATGAAACATTTCTAAAGTAAACCCTTGATGAAAGGTTTTCGATCAACGTCTTTGCATCTTTTTATCACGTTTACTCAGCTGCAGTGCCTGAGCTAACTTTAGCGGCCCGCCGATATTTTTTCGTTTCGTATAATTTCACATTCATTAACAAGTCCTGAGGATTCAACACAAAATATTTCGTGAAATATTAAAGTTTAAACATCTTTTTACGTGTTGTTTTAGTAGTAAATAAATCATTGCGACCGACGGAACGGGGCTAGCCAGGCGCGTCTCTAGGGTGTCGCGTCTCTCCAAGAACGATGCCAATCCGAAGCCACCATAACCTGGCTTTCCCGTGCCGCATTGCCAGCTTTGCACTCTAGGTAATAATTGTAACCTCTATGCCAGCAAATACCAGGCGTCTCAGAACAATCGCGAGTTGAGCTCCGGGATGTCACAGGCACCGCACCTCGAGATGAGACCGACAGGAAATTGTCGGTGTAACTCAGCACTGCAGTAAAATATTTAGGGGTGTGTGAATATTCGAAACTTTCTAATAACGAATCGAATAGTGTCCTATTCGACTGTTTGTAAATTCGAATATTTGTCGAATAGCTTTCGAATATTTCAAAACGTCAGCTACGCCCAAATAAACATAAAATTGGTGCAAAAGTACGTTGATGGTGGCGCAAAAGTACGTGTTGTTGGTAGTGGATGCGAGTGACCAATAACAGCCATGGCCTACGAACAAAAAGCCTTGTGACTTTCACCATAGTGCTCCAGGTCACAGTCTTCCCTTCAACCTTGGCATTTCTCTTCTAACGAATAAATATAGCAGCTTCGACGTTCTCGGTTGCGTTCTCTCAAGGAACTCCGGTAATAAGCTTATTTTTGCACGTGGACCACTAATATCTATTGAAAAAAAAGAATAGCGGCCTGCTTCTATTTCAATGTCGATATGCATCACTTACGCTATAGGCTTGAACGGGATTATTTTTAAAGTCTTATCTCTCCTAATTCCACTATTCTGAATCACTAAGCCTGAGCGTAGGTTAATTTTAGTACTTTCGCTGCAATTGTCAAGTGGGTTATGAAAGAGAAAGATATGGAATCCATTCCTCGAAAAGGATCAAACGGCGTACATATAATCCGCCTCACGGAGCGACGCAAACTCAGAGGATAAAACAAACTTGCCGAACTTGAAGCGATTAAGCGCGTCTCGGTGCTGAAAATGTGTCTCTTACGTAAGCAGACTTTGGGGTTATCATTGTCACCTAGCAGAGTTTTCAAGCGCTTTTTCTTTTTTCGGGAAAGGTTATAATCGCGAATATTGCCGGCATTAATACAAAAAAGAGACTGGTAGGACACACCGCGAACGTGATATCACGCAGATCGAACGCAATATTAAGCTGACAAAAATGGTTGATTTACTTGAGTAACGCCTATAGCTTCTATTTCATGCACATTATGTATCCTTTCGATATCACCAGCTCTCCCCGGGTATGAAAGCTTGCGGTTTGTGAATGAAAGATGTAACCAGGCAGGTGGATAAAGAAATGGATGATTCAGTGCACAGGTTGGAACCTCTGTGAAGCAAACCTTTCGTCAAGCTCCTTGTTATTTGCTATAGAAATAAACGCGTTGTGCACAATTATAATTATTTTCGTGTATGCCACACGTAATCGCATGCAATGTTTATGTTTCACGCAACGTAGCAGTCGCGACTTAAATGTGATGCGATGTTCATAGTTTAAGCGCTACACCGTTCATACTTTGCGCCGAAACGCAAACAGTTTAGTTAATGCGAATGTACACTTGAGACGTGGAAGTAGAGACGCCAGGAGGACGGAGGTAATGTTTGTCGACATAGGAATGGTGAGGGCAGTTGTATGCCGAGGACATAGGCGTATCTAACTGGCGGATGGGGGGTACATGCGATATGTTGAAGGCGACAACTACAACAACAACAAAATGGTCGCCACATACGTGCATTTAACAAATAATTCCACCATTCGCAAAAGACACAGTCACCATTGGTTAATTACGCAGACGCGTAATGTTGCATTATAGTCTAAAAACAAGTAAGCTTGAAGTAATTGATGACGCGTTTGGTCTTCTATTCAAGAAAGTTGAGACTGTACCCTCAGCCACTCCCCCAATTCCAACTTCATCACGTGAAGTCTCAATTTCAGTCATTTTCATCATTGCGCTTCATTTAAATAGCCCCCTGACCACCGTATAAGCTGGCGACGTGTAGTCTTCAACGAATATCTCGTTGTAAGCGAGGCATCGCGAGAACGCAACTACAATGTTAACTCACTGATTTAGACGACTATTCTTATTCTCTCACTGCAACATGTTCATTACACGCAGGGACAGCCTGTCCAGCCAAGAAAGGCATTATACAGCAACGCCACTTCAGACTTCGGGAAGAAACGTTCGCGAAAGCGCTCGCCTTTCTGCACAAGGACTTCAGAGAACAGCGAACGAGTCGCAGCATGGCGTCAGTGAACTAATAGAATTTCTCAAAGTAGAACGCGCCAGAAAAATCGTAAAGTACGACTTGACCAGAACCTATAGACATGATAGCGTCGGATTGTAATTTGAATATTCCGTTACGCGGAAAATCAACCATAAACCCCTTTTCCAGCGTTTCCACCATTCATAAAGCGGCGAGCCCCACCAAGTTCCTTGCAAAAACACCATCCAGATGGCGCTCGCATCCGCGGCAGTGTGTAGGCTCCCTACAGCAGTGGCGCGCCGAGGCGAAGCTGGTGAAAAAAAAAAAAAAGAAAGCCTCAGTTGCCGGGAAGCGTGACAAGCAGTCAGGGATCTTTGATTGCTATCACGTTCCCACTCTTCCTCTTCAAATGCGAAGCTTAAGCGCCCTCCAAATTCTTGATTCGGAGTTACAGAAGTGGTTTTAGTCCCCGCGTTAAGGCGAGCCAGTTTCTCGCACGCTGGCTTCGCACGAGATCGTGCGAACACCGTGACGGACGTTGTCTTTACACATGCTGTTCTTAATGACAGCTGCTCCTCTTGCTTGCGGTATGGATAATTGCGATAGTAATTATAACAGACGCTGGAGGCGCATTCACGCAGGCGGCACCACCGCTGCCATTGCCCGAGTTGTCTCTCTGATCGCGCATGCGTGGCTCGCGCCCGGAGGGGTCAGAGGGTCTCCAGAGACGCGGAGTGAGTTTACCTGCCAAAACGAAGAAGCGAAGTGACCACACCGTCGACGCTACGCTCAATCACCTCGGTCGTGGAGCAATGACGGTCTTTTGTCTTCTTCTGCTCGCATGATCGCTATGTACACGCACTCTTTATAAGGAACACTGGTCTTCCTGCTGAGCGGCTGCGTGTATGACTTGGCCTGAACAGCAAACGTCAAGCTAATATTGCCTGATATATTTAGGGGCGTGCGAATAGTAATCTTTGAGACCGAATCGAATACGAATCGAATACTGCCGGAAGCGAATTGAATCGAATATCGAATAGTTTTCGAATAGCTTTCGAATAGTGAACAGCCGTTATCACAATTAATATAAAACGATGTTGCCATCCTTATACTCTTTAAGTTAGCTAGTTTCTGTCATCACATAGTATGGTATGTAGTGTCGTTAACTAAAATCAGAAAGGCAGCATTAGGAGCAAGAAAAGTCGCTCCTTCGCATGCATACGACTCTTCAGACAGTGCGAATTATCACTGTATAACCTGTAAAGTATAGCTACCAACGCGTCGTAGCGAGGCCCACTACGCAAGCTCTTACGTTTTATGTCTATACTGTGCCCGCTGGGGAAAGGGGGGGGGGGAGGGGGTTTGCTGCACTTTTGCTCCAATTTTACCATTATTTGGGTGCAGTTGACGTAATGAAATATTCGAAAGATATATTCTAAAAATATTCCACTTTACAAATAGTGACCACTCGATTTAAAGTCCGAATCGAGCAGCCCGCTATTCGATTCGTTATTCGAAAGTTTCGAAAATTTGCCCAACCCCTAAATATTTTACTGCGGTGCTGAGTTACACCGACAATTTCCTGTCGGTCTCGTCTCGAGGTGCGGTGCCTGTGACGCCACTGGCGGAGCTCATCGCGCGAGTGTTGCGATACTCCGTGTAGCTGCTGTAACAGAGTTTACAATTATTACCTAGATGGAAAAACTGACACTGCCACGCTGTTGTAGGCTACCAAAACAATCCATGTTTTGGTGGCTTCGGATTGGCATCGTTCTCGGAGAGACAGGCCACCTTGAAGACGCGCCTGGCTAGAACCATTCCATCTGTCACAATAGTTCATTTTCTACGGAAACAACACGTAAAAAATGTTTTAAATTTAATATTACACAAAAGCATGTTTTATTCAACCCTGAGGTGTTGTTATTGCATGTACAATTGCACGAAACGTAAAAAGTATGCGCGGGCTGCTAAAGTTAGGTCGGGCTCTGCAGGTGAGAAAAATTCATTAAAAGATGCAACACGGGTGATTGAATAACTTTCATGAATATTTTTTGCGGAAAGTTTCATCTGTGCAAATATGTCTACGCCTTAGACAAAGGCTCGCTCAAGACAAGCCAACCCAAGTCTCGCACACCCATATATACCCTAATTCCAATGAGACGTAACAGTGCCTGTTGGGAAAACTCCCATAGACGATGGGGCTAGATCTTGCTCTATGTAATATCGTGACAAACTCGACATGCCTGCTGGCGCGATGTTTCTTCTGCCTAGCAGCAGTATACGTTGCCTTGCATGCCGCGTTGCGCCAACACGTTTCACTCACGTGTAGTTGCAGTTTAAACCTCCTTGGTTAGAACACCTTCCGAGAAACTCAACGGAAACACTAAGCGTGATTGTAGCTGTCAATGCCTCGTGCTTCGGGCGAAACTGCCAAATTCTTAGAGGCTGAGAACCTGATTGCAAGCGCATAATGAGATGCGTACGTTGTAGGCACACGAAGTTCGGCGCGAATCATCGCTAAATGATTGAAAAGGACGTGCGTCATGAAGTAGAAGAACGCCCGGCAAATGCCACGTATTTCGTTCTACGAAATCTGCATCTATAATTGATTCCTGTAGTAGCGCTTTTCGGGCTGCGGTCGTCAAATAGTCGGCTTCGGAAAAAAAAGAAAAGAAAAAAAAACTTTAACGGGATTTTCTGGAATGAAGGGGAAAAAAAAGAAAGAAAAACCACAACTGTCGCAGCAGACGGCAAGGACATCGATATTAACGATTACCAGACGGCAGAAACTGACGACATCTTTACCCAGACTAGCAGTTTACATTTGCAATCGTTGGCTCTTCTTCGGCCATATTTGGATGGGAACTGCCTTTTTGTTATTTCCATGTTGATTCGTTAACAGTTCGTTTAGTTATCCGCCAATAATGAACAAAACTAATTGTGAAAGAGTCACACCAAAATTGGCTGTACTTCTTTCACGGCTTGAGCGTTCCTGCTACTTGATTTATTCCTTTTGGTTTTAAGGTAGGATTTTTTATTTGTGCTCGAAGAAAAAAGTTCACAGACAAACAATCCAGTGCTAATTCGCCGCGCTAAACCTGCACTTCTTTCACAACATTGAACGGGCCTTCGATGCCGGCGCCTCTTTCAATAAAAGTTCGCCCCCCCCCCCACCCCCCAATTTGTCGTCATTATCGTTTATGTCATTCTTTCTCTATTTTTCACCGCAATTCTGAGAAGCTGTTGATCGCCTTCAGTTCCGAAACAAGTTACTGTTCGGTCAAGTCCGCTGCAGAAAGTCTCTAACGTCGTCATCCAGTTTCAGTACATATTTCCTTCTTAATTTCACTCCTATCTTGAGTTCATTCCTATCCGACATGCCAGGTGTTCTGCAGATGTAGAACGGAACACTTTCGCAATCAGGTGGGTAAGAGTGTAGAACTAATTGCTAATGTTCTTTCTAAAACCACATAAGATGATGCTATATTGCACAACCTGAGGAAGAAAAAAAAGTTTACGCAGAAACTCCACTGGGAGTCACCTAAGTATGCCTAAGCTTTGCCCCACTTACTCATCTCCACGCAGCCCTGTGTCATTATCATGTTATGACACTCAATCTGATAAGTATAAACGAAAGCGCTTCGGCGACACGAACTGCTGCGGACGGAGGCGCAAGGTGAATTGAAGACGCAAGCAAACTACAGCAGGTGGCGGTGCCAGGTGCGCTGATGCCGTTCCAATCATTATAAGCCGTTATCGTTCTTTAGCGCCCTTATCCATCTCCACCGAACCATTATGAACCGTGATCAACCGCACACTGGCGGCGGCTGCATCTGGCGCGGCCGCTCGGGTCGTGTCTTGAAAGCGGTCGGCGATGTGGACAGAGAGTGCCGACTGCTGATAACTTCGAGTGCTGTGTTCTCGCCGGTTAGTTCGAGTTGAAGAGGGAAGCGCGGGGCCCCCATCTTGAAAGCGATGTGTGTGATGGGGGCACAGTGCGCTAAGTGCGCGTTGTGAGCGCTGTGTTCTCGCCTTTTAGTTCGCCGTGAAGCGACAGGCAGTACGAAGGTGAATTCGGCACGCTGCTGCGGGCTCTAACTTGAAAGCGACCTTCCTACGGAACGGATGGGCGGTCAAACCGTTTTCTTCGTAGGTGTACTTTGGCTATGGCTGTTCGCCTTTGTTAATGGGATGTCCAGCGTCAAGATTGGCTGAATATATCTTTTGCGAACAATTCTAGTGCAGCAGCCGTTTGTAAGTTCGGCTCCTGGGTCCATATTTACAACGCTTCTTATCCGTAAGTGATCTCTTCAACAATTGTCGTGCCACGTTGGTTAACCGTATGTCCAGGATTCGGATTGGCTCACTCTTGCTCTTACCAGTAATTCCAGCTTGAGAGCGGATGCTTTCCCATCCGGATGTCGGACGTATCACGCATAACCGAAAGCGAATGGCTTATGGTAAACAGCGAAGGACTTGAACTTTGCCTAGCTGGCAGTTGCTGCATGACCTGTGTGTTGCTAAAAAATGCCCTCAGCTTTCTTCAGAGGTGAGCGTGTCGCGCAATGGCAAACAGCTCTTGCGAGCGAAAAGTTTAGCGAATTCGGCCCCTGAGTCATGGCAGGGTTTTTCGGAAAGAAGCCGTTAGTTGGAAGCATTCAGTGTACCTCGTGCGGGCTTGGAATGTGCGTCGCGGCACATGTAATGAAGATTCTCAGGGCTTTGTGTTGCAGAGCGGTACTTTGATATTTATGGGCATGAATAAAATAAATCGTCGTTCTCCTTTTGGGGGAGCTCAACCTCTTCGGAAAAGAAGCGAATCACATGCATCTGCTAAAGGTATCTTTTTTTTTTCTGGGCGCGAAGTAATATTTTTTTTCGCCCATCAGATTGTACACTAGCATCCGCATATGTGACTTTCAAGGGACACTGATTCTGCAGCTTCAAAGCGGCGTCACCGCCGTTCTCTCATTATTGTCTTTTCTAGCTTATCAAGCCTCTTCTAGCGTTAACGTTTTAAAGGGACATTGTTGGATTAGTGCTAAATGGTAGATGCTGAATCTTTTCAATGAGATTTTCATAAGCAACAAGTTAACCGGACGAGGTTCTCGGCGACAGAGTGGTGGATTGTGCTTCGATTCCCACGTCCTCTTACTATCCCGATTCCCCCGGAGCTCCGGTCCGGTCGTCGCTTGCTCTCGCCAAACACGGTGATGGCAGAAATCAACCCATCCACCAGTGCTACTACCACCTCTGCTCAGCCAGCTGGGCCTACCTGGACCGCCGTAGCGCACCCAGGATCTCTGCCAGAGGGAGGGGGGGGGGAGGGGTTGACAGTTTGCCAATACCATCTAAACAGCACTAATTTCGATTTCTTCACGGGAAATTGTCAAAAAAGGCCCTTTTTGCGAGTGTGCAGACGATTGCGCGTCTTACATCTTAGTTGCAGTACTCAAATGCGTAAGGAAAGAAAAGGGGTTAAACCAAAGGGGGGGGGGGGTTAAGTCGGCCTCAGGGGGGTGGGTTACAACCCCCGAATCTCTCCCCCCCCCCCCCCGTCGGTGCGCCACCGCTGGACCGTGAACACCAAACAACGAGATCCTCCCGTCTTTGCCGGCCTCCGCGGCGACGACGTGGATGATTGGCTCGAGCACTCAACATAGCAAGCGACGTCAACCATTGGGACGACACGCATAAACAGAGGTATGTCGCTTTTACCTCACTGAAGAGGAAGCACCAAGAGAACGATGGAAGAGGCGGACGAGAAAGGCAGTTTTAGTTAGAATGAATGAATGAATGAATTCTTTAGTAAGAAAGGGATTAGTTAGAAATAAAATGGCGGAAACCATCCGTCAGTATTAAGCTATGCGTTTTGCGTTAGTTGCGTTAACTAAGAACGCTACATAATTGGCGCAGCTCGACAGGATGTGGGTCACATTGATCGGCCGACCAGAACTCTTCGCAGCGCATTATTTTCACTGCTGCCAAGTGCAAGATGAGCCGTCAACAAGTCCTCCCGCGCCACTTCAGCTCCTCTGCCTCATCGACGCAGTGCTCAAAGAAGCGTCCATACGCCGCGAGGAACTTTTGCAGACAGGATAAGTCAAGGTGAACATGCAGCTGTCGACAATAGAAGAGCTTGTTTTGGCAGCCATGCACCGTGGTTCTCCGACAGAGGATATGTCAGCGGAGAGAGTGAGCCACATTTTGCAAGTTTTTGAAGTGCAACAGCGACAGATGATGCAACAAAGTCAGCTTATGGCACCACTAATTGAGTCTCCGAGGAAAGGAAAACGAGCGTCGGATATGGTTGAACCTGATGTTTTTGAAGGTGGCTCCGAAGACCTGCAACATGGTTATGGTATTATGAGTATACTTCTGACAATAACGGGTGCCTATCCGACGAAGAGAAAGTACAGAACATGCGACGTTACATTGGTGGTGCGATGGAGAAAATGGTACGATCTGCAGATCCGGGATCGAAAGCCAGCACATTGGAAGAATTGGATACACAGCTTCCTGGTGGCGTTCCAATGCAATCCATCGGAGAGATGGGAGTCGGCGCTTGACTTCAGACCACGCGTGGCTCCCTACTAGAGTACTGCCTTGAGAAGCGTCGTCTATTGCGCATAGCAGAACCTGAACTCTCAAGTACTCGCAGTTATAGCTTTGGTAACGCTGGCGACTCTCTGTCAGTATAAAAAAGCAGGTCCAGCTGAAAGCCCCCAAAACAATAGATGACCTCGTGTGGTGTCTGAAAAATTTGCCCATGCAAGCCACCACAGGAAAGTCCTTGCGGCGAAAAATTACTCGTGGGACAGCAATGATGCTCGTAGAACTTTAGTCACCTTTAGTCAGCAGCAGCAGCAGCAGCAGCAGCGCTGCTACTGCTGCTGCTGCTGCTGCTGCTTCACCCGCCGCCGCCGCCGCCGCCGCCTATATATATTTATGTCCACTGCAGGACGAAGGCCTCTCCCTGTAATCTCCAATCTCCAATTACCCATGTCTTGCGCTAGCTGATTCCAACTTGCGCCTGCAAATTTCCTAACATCATCACCCAGCCTAGTTTTCTGCGTCCTCGACTGCGCTTCCCTTTTCTTGGCGCCCATTCTGTAACTCTAATGGTTCACCGGTTATAAATCCTACGCATTACATGACCTGCCCAGCTCCATTTCTTTCTCTTAATGTCAGCTAGAATATCGGCTATGCCGGTTTTCTCTCTGATCCACACCGCGCTCTTCCTCTCTCTTAACGTTAGGCCTAACATTTTTCGTTCCATCGCTTTGTGCGGTCCTTAACTTGTTCTCGAGCTTCTTTGTTAACCTCCAAGTTTCTGCACCTTATGTTAGCACCTGTAAGAATGCAATGAGTGTACACTTTTCTTTTCAACGACAGTGGTAAGCTCCCAGTCAGAATTCGGCAATGCCCTGCCGTATGAACTACACCAAGTTTTATCCTTCTGTAAATTTCCTTCTAATGATCAGGGTCTCCTGTGAGTAATTGACCTGATAAACGTACTCCTCTAAAGACTCTAGAGGCTAACTGGCGATCCTGAATTCTAGTTCCCTTGCCAGGCCATTGAACATTATCTTTGTCTTCTGCATATTCATCTTCAACCCCACTCTTACGCTTTATCGGTTAAGGTCCTCAATCATTTGTTGTAATTCGTCTCCCACTGTTGCTGAATAGACAATGTCATCTGCAAACCATAGGTTGCTGAGATATTGGACATTGATCCTCACTTCTAAGCCTTCCCATGGTCTAAGAGCTTGAATACTTCTCAGCATGCAGTGAATACATTAGAGGGAGTGTGTCTCCTGCTTGATCCCTTCCTTGATAGCTAACTTTCTACTTTTCTTGTGGGGAACCAATGTAGCTGTGGAATCTTTGTAGATATTTTTGAAGATATTCACATACGTACATACTGCGTGCGTAACGTCTCGATAGAGGACAACAGCGTTTAAATAAAGACATATGTTTGGCGCAGAACGGGTCTGTGTTGATGCTAACACATACTTGCACAACAACCGTGGACTACGGGGATTGAAAAAAGTGTCATCATGAGCGCAGTACTGTTGTCATCAAAATTGCCTGCATTTTAACTGAAAGCGCAGCTATCGTAGTTCCTGTCATAAATGCCGAGGCAATCACTCACGCGGACTCTCGCTTGAAAAAGATTGAGCTTAAGCGATTTTCGTTAGACGAGTCGAGCTCTGCTCTTCAGCAATACGAGATGGCAGAGAAGGGTTCTGGAAACGGAGAGGAGAAAATGGTGGCGATTACAATGCAGTGGAATGGGGTGATGGAATGCGTGCGAACGACGAGCGAACACCCCTTTTCCTCATAGTCCTGTCACTAAACTTCTTACGCGTAATGAAAAGATGTCGCAAGAAACCCTGAACAGCCTTCGCCTCGAGCTTATCCCCGATCTGGGGATGGTCCCCAAGGCAGGAGGAGCTTCCGACAATGACAGATGGTCGAAGTGTGTGAGGTAACCGCAGCGGCGACTGTCGCTTTTCTCCGCCTATCGATGGCAGGCAGACAGCGCGTGTTCTATCATTTTTAGCGAAGAACATATGTAGCCTTCGAGGCTGTGCAGTCGGCAACAAAAGCTTACGGAGCACGCGTTTCAGGAAAAAAAAGTTCAATCTCAGTTTAGTAATAATGTTCCGTCGGTCCAGTTGGTTTGACGGAGTGCTTTTTTTCCAACCGCGAAGCCTGGACAACTGAACAAGCGTTGCTTAGTGACCACGTGCGGCGTATAAATGAACGTGACACAGCATTGGTATCGCGAGTTACTGCAGGCTTCAACCGAGTATTCCAGACGGGTTGTGTCCAGGTATCGCAAAAAACAAGAAAAACGACATTTCTTAGTTAGTGCGCCCCGTCCACTACTGGCGCCGTATTATGCAAGTACGTCCAATAAAAGTGGAAATAAGCTGGACCGAGGTCATCGCCGTGCGAAAGCCACGTAGCAGGTTTCCTTGAGAATCCAGAACATAATCGTTGAAATACAATCGTGATACTTGCGTGGCAAGCTTGACAGTCTCCACTCTCCAGTGCCTTCAAATGTGCAGCATAGCTGATGTGTTACCGAGAAATGTGGTGGCATTTACAAAAAAAAAAAAAAAACTGCCCGGTGACATTAGACTACTTGATATGTTCGCAGAAGAAGATGCATGCTTGAAGAGTTTGAAAGAAAGAGCAGACATGCATGTAAGTTGCAAAGAAGATATACACAAGGAAAGCGGAGTAAGGGAAGGCAGCTAACTAGGCGGTGGGATGAGATTAGGAAACTGGTGTTAGCTAGCTGATGGCGTCAGCTAGCTCAAGACAGTGGTATTAGAGAACTCTGCAGTGCCTACTTACTGAGCACAGTAATGACAGCACGCCCACCTGTTATAATCAGTCCCGGGCTAAACCTCAACACTTATTCGTGGAAAATAATCTAGAATAGCCGACAGAACTTGACCGCTCAGAATCGGGACACCGGGTACAGGAATCTCGCAGTGCGTGCACGTGCGCATGATTTAAATTAAACGAAAGCAGAAAGCAGACTTGTGAAAGACATCAGCAATACTCGGCAATATCCCTCACAATTATCGAAAAAGATAAGGTTTTTTTTTCTTTTTTTTAATATCAATAAAAGACTCCGTGCGAGACGAAATTGAAAGATAGGGAAGTATAGTACGGGGGAGAGGGACAGTCGCGGCATGGTTGGGGGAGATAAAGCGGTCTTGAGGCCCTACTCTAGTTTCCTGCACTGTAAAATAATTTACATCTTTAAAGGCAGGAAAGGGCGTAAATTGTTCTGCACGAAATATGGCGTGACTGCCTAGTTAATCGAGAGATCGCGAGAGGCAGCGCACGGGTGACAAGTGGGCAGCTGCCGCAGACAGACCTCCCAGACGACGCGCGCTACTCTAGCGCCATCTCGTAGCCATCGTGGCCCCACTACACTTTTCTTGTAACGCTCTCGCCACACCTTCCTACTCCGCTTTAATCCTGGCGTCTTTCATCCCCCGCTGCGCTACGCGTTCGCTCTTTAATTCAGAGCTCGTTCGTTTGGTTACGCCGACGCCGACGCTCGCCTCTGGAACGGGCGCCTAAGAGCTGCTCTCTAAAACGAATATCCGCGACACGAGTAGAACCATTCAGGGACAGTGTTTGTGGTGTTTAAAGTTAGATAGCCATGAAATGTAATTTACAGGCAACGAAATGAAGATCGTGCCCAGCATGCGAAAGTGATTTTCATTAAACGCACTAGGCCCGTCTTATTCAAACGTCGCTGAGGTGTCTGCGCTAACGTGCGCGTGCCAGTATACTTAGCAGTACCCATTGCCTTGGCATTTAGCGAGCATAGGGGAAGGGCGAATACGCTTACGGTGGATAATGGTAACAGCCTGTCGGAAGGCTGTTGCCGTAAAGATCTTGTAAAGTCTAGTCATTTTTCCCATAGGACACCCGCTTGAAGTATTTCAAAGTTAAAAATTAGTCTAGGCATGACACCAGCATAATCAATGCTCAAAGTTTCATAATTGAATGTCAGTCGAAACCAAAGTCAATCTAATGTACCGTAAAGAAAAATGAACGGAACATTGCACGTCATTAATTAACCCCACCCGCCGCGGTGGCTCAGTCAGATAAGGCGTTGCGCTGCTGAGCACGAGATCGCGGCGTCGAATGCCGGCCGCGGCGGCCGCCTATCGATGGAGGCGAAATGCAAAAACGCCGTGTGCTTGCGTTGTAGTGCACGTTAAAGAACCCCAGGGGGTCAAAATTAATCCGAAGCCCTCCACTACGGCGTGCCTCATAATCAGAACTGATTTTTGCACGTAAAACTCCAGAAAGAAGATGAAGAGAATATTAACTAACCTAAAAAATAAATTGTGGGCTTGAGATCCCGAAACACCACGGTGTGTTATGACGGACGGAGTAATGGAGGACTCCGAATCTGGTTCACCTGGGTCATTTAAGGTTCACTTACTGGACTGTTCGCGAGCGTTCTTGCATTCCAACCAAATCATATATTGCAGCCACCCGCGGCGCTGGCATCGTGACCACCTATTAGTGCTCAGTAGAACAACGCCACTGAGCTAACGAGGCGACCAATAATTCATTTGAACTAGTATGTTAATATACTGCCGTGTTAGCTCGTACTACTCATATGAAGATCAGAAACGAAAGTGATAGAAAAAGGAGCAGGTGTCAGAACCATGTGCTTTCTTACTCTCTGTAAGGAAATTTAGGAACCTCGTCCGTAACCCAGTGAAACCGCATCTGGGGGCCAAATTCACCAAGGGTTTCGTTCGAAAGTGCACTTTGGCATTGGCTGGCCGCCTCCGATACGTGTCACTCATCAGGATCGACAGATATATGTTCTGTTCCAAACAACTCTACCGTAAGAGCTTTTCCTGAATCGAGGCCAGGGCCCCTATTCACACTGCAGGCTTGTCACCGTGCCATTCTCAAGGCTCGACTGCAATTCTTTCACACCAGGGCCATGCGGAAAGCGATAGCAAGACGTTTGGCACAACAAGGAATGTCGGGACATTCCGTACGTCGGCTGGCATCGAACTTAGCCGTGCGACCCTCCTGCACAGGCTACACGAGGTGTTGCCTGTAGGCGGCAATTTTTTACATCGCATCCGACGCGTAGACTCGACAGACTGTGGCCCATGCAAATACCTGGTACAGTGGGGCACATACTTCTTGCTTGCTCCTACTGTGACTTCGAACGGCAGGCATTGAACTCTTTGTTAGCATCATTTAACAACAGCCCGTTCAGCAAAAAAAAAGTAATGACTGGGCACTTGATAGACATAATATCGACGAAGCGAGCCATCAAGTCTTTCTCAGTTTTTTTCATTTAACGCCGGCTTAGATTAAAAGCTGTGAATGGAACCTTCGGAGAAGAATTAGGATGTTGACGCATCGTACTTCCCATCTCATGATGACCTATCCTTATCCAAAATCTTCGTACCCCACTCTTATTCTTCTTTCCCTCTTTTCTGCAGAGATGATCAGCAGGCTAGAAGTCCTCCCTGCGGTTCCTCAATTAATTCTCGTCTCTTTCTCACTAAATCTTCTCTTCACGTAAATTCTAGCATTGGTGTTGGATTTGCATAAATTTTTTGCTACGTCCGGCAAGAAACGTAACCTTTCCGTTCCGCTCCGCAGCAGCGTCGAGCATTTCCCTAAATTATTCGCCGGTTATGCAAATGAACTTCAACCTGTCCGAACCGGTTTGAACCACTATTTCTTCCACTCCGGAATTCAAGCGCAACTGAACCGTTTACAATAAACCGGAACGAAAACCAGCACCCTAGCTATCACACTTCGGTACAGGCCAGGTACGACGTATCTAGAAAAGCGATGCCGGTGGCTTAGCGGCCAAGTCTCTCGTTCGACTGCCGTCCAAGGCAGCCGAATTTCGACGGGGGCGAATGCAAAGACGCTCGTGAATCGTGCAATGGGTGCACGTTAAATATTACCAGGTCGTCAAAGTTAATCCGCAGTCGTCCACTATGACATGCCCTTTCATCATATCGTGGTTTTGGCACGAAAAACCGCCTCCAATTGTTGTAGCGTACTGGACACCCGGATTGGCGCGTACACGTTGCACTGGGAGTTGCCGTTGGCTGGGATTAGCGCTCATTTTAGATACCTCCATTAGCTAAATAGTTGGAAACACAGAAATGGCCACAGTTTGCTAATTTATGTATGTCTGCTGATGGGAATTTTTGGCCTGGCTTCAGTAACGTTATAAGAACATTGTCAACAAATTAGGAATCGGACTGCGAGCGCCATCGCCGAAAGCTCACCGCTTCGCAATGCATGCATTGAACTCGCTGAAAGGTCGTCTGCTACGTTGTATCAGAGTAGAGGGCGCCATGGTCGAGGAGGGAGTGGCGCAGGATGGGAAACACAGAGGTACCAGAGTTTTCAGGGGTTTTAGCGTTAAGGGCTAGAGTAGCAATAGCGTTTTTACGTGAGCGTGTGTTTGAAGACAACAGGCAGATCACGGCAGGACAACCGATTTATCGTGCTGTGGCGATGGGACACTTTAACCTGTTCTGTGATCACCGGGGTCGGTGCTCAAAAATGGCGTAATGCCACACAGTGATTCGGATGTAACATGCTTTCAGCAATGCATGGATTCAATAGCTTTATAAGAACACTGTCAATAAATTAGGAATCACAGATGTTTCCGTAAGAAAACACTTCTGTAGTATTAATGAAGCTTTGAAGGACCACCGGATTGTGTGGTCGAAATATTAACGTGAGTCACACAATTTTGAATATTCGCAGGAGACCTTGAAACAAACAAAAACGATGTGTTCATTTCTAACTGTTCTGATTAACCAAAAAGGCGCATGTAAAACAAAAAGCGCCTTATTGCACTTTTACAGACCCACCTGGCATTTTCTCGAAAGAACCACTTCGTCATTAATAAAATATATATCGCGACTAGATTGGGTAACACCGACGTTCGGTTACGCGAGCCTCAAATGACCTGGCTTATAATGACCAAAAGTTCCATGACGTGTTCTATCAAACTTCTGTCAAGTATTTTGAATTACATTGCCCTAAGTTTTGTTTTCTTATGCCTATAGGAACAGTTCACGCAAATACGCCGTCCGACGATGTCGTAACAACGTGATAGACGTCAATATGCAAGTTGTCTTCATTTCTTCTACAAACTCACACGTATCAAAAGTATATTGCACTTTTTTGATTCAATCTAATGATGATCTTCACACTTCCCGTCTTCTGTGCAGTTTTGGAACCTATGGGTGTCGCGTTCTAGGCTGTCACAATAGCTTCTGGCATCGGATAATACAGCAAGACATATTAAGCCGACATAGTTAGGTTTAACACATATAACAGAATAATTGCATTCAGATGACGAGAACTAGTGTAGACAACATCGAAACAAGAAACATAGTCGCGTTTATTAATTTTGGCGTATTGAGGCAAATTAGTTGCATTGAGGGAAACGTCAGTCACATTATCAATCTGTATTGAAACAACTTAACGCCTCACTACAGGCTCACGTCCAATACGCGCAGAGAACTCAGCAAATGAAGTATCGCAGACAGGCTAGTAACATCCAGAAGTTGCCTAACTTGGCGTGAGGGCTCGATGGCGCGAGACGGCAGCACTGTCTGTAGTGCCTGATGTAGGGCTTATAGCTATCTAAAAGACGTAGGGTTTCTTGCACAGTGCCTGTAGACCTGAGAACGGACGCCTCGCAGACTGTCCTCGAGCGAGCGATGTACTTCGTGAACCCCGAATGTTTTATGTCCCCGGAATGATAGGCAAACAGACTCGTTTGAAGGGGCAAGAATTCACGGCTAGCATATTGCATGTTTTCAGGGTTTTCAACGCAATGGTACCTCATAGGCACCACAATGCTTCCAAAAGAACCATTGTGTTCACTCCTCGCCTCCTTGACCAGGCCTGTAAGCTGAAATTCGGCATCGGAACCATTAGCTCGTCGATGTCCACGTGCACGTAATACTCCATTTTGAACAGGGACCGGAAGATACAGTCGTACAGAGCAGGCATCTGGCCGTGCGCGTGGACGTGCGGTGTTCGACAGTAGTGTCCATAATAAGCTTGAAGGGGACTAAGGTCAGGTCGACTCCCAAGGACTGCATCTTGGAGACGAGAAGTTTATTAGGGGTCATATTCAGGTCGTATAAGTAAAAGCTTCTCGCTCCAACGACCCGGTAATGCGCAATGATTCGGCGAACTTCCAGAGGCTTATGGCGCCGAATAAAGGCCTAACACACGGCGCAAACACTTCCTTGGCGATCTCTTCGGCGGCCGGTGGAGCTGGAGCCAGCGCAACGATCTCGCTCCGGAATGTCTTGCCGCGACTGCCACTCGTATGTCTTCATTCTGGAGAAATATTTCCTTGGGTGGCGGGCACAGGATCAGGGCGTCCTAAAGCTCGGATTATAATAGGTCCACACTAGTCGGATGTGGGCTTTGGACTTGATGGTCGTGTTGGAGGCCCGCATGATACACACGAGAGGTGGGTGTCGGATGGGAGCGCCATTCCTTTGTCCTGTGGCTTCGCACGAGGCTCGTGATGTGAACGGCGTGCTCGTTCGTGGGACCAGGAACGCGGAGAAGACGTGGATGTCGTCTGTGATGGCGTGCCATGACTCGTTCTCCGTCCTCGGAGATCCCTGAACGCGAAGACGGAGCACTTTCGCGAGTGTTTCGTCCCACAGACGAAAGTTCCCCTCCACTGGAAGGTCTTTCTCGCTTGGACAGGTTGTCCCTGCGCGTAATAACACTTCCAGTGAGCGATCGATATGAGTCGACTGCATCAGTGAGGCATCGCTGTGAATGCGTGTTCGGAATTTGTTTAGGAGTATTGCAAACACGACTGTTGACGAGCACAAGATGGCGTCTTTCCTGAAGGCATTGATTGGGCCTCCTATTTATTGCGCAAGATGATCAAACTAATCTTTGATTTGATTTGATTTGAATTAACGTTGCAGCAGCTTGAGCAAGGCTCTCAATGATCATTGAGCTAGGGCTTTATAATGCTCACGTCTTTTCTTTTTTTTTTTGTCCTCTACGATTTTTTCGCACTCTATAAAATGTTTCAACTAAATTCGTCGGTAAAGATGCCGCTTTGGAAGCTATCCACGTACAGTTCAGGTCCGGCAGTGGGTCGGCGGGTGGAGTTCTTGGAATAGGACATTCCGGATTTGGAAACCACCCCAGCTGCGCCACCGGCCACGTCAAGTCGGACATCAGGAACATTGTGGCTAGCAAGACAGCAGTACCAAACAGGAGGAGTCGCATCAGTCGTCGCACTGCGTCATGTAGTAGCAGAAAGCTTTAACCCATGTTTTACGGAAGTTCGTATATGTAACTTCTTTAGTGAAACAGTTACGAAAACATGGTGCAGTGGCAAGGTGTCGCAAATGAAACCAGCAACGGTTTCGTCCGTAACGCAAAGCCGTGACGCGATAGCTGGCGATATATAATGAGCAGTAAGCTTTACACTGCATCGTGCAGTGTTAGAGATTACATTCATAGGTGCGAGCGAACAAATCTCCTTTCGTGAACTAACCGAAGTGTGAGCTGTAATCGTTAGTGAAAGCTGCGCTTCACTGTGGTGATTAAAAAAGGCGCAGCGTTTCTTCCTACTGTTACCTATATACTGACTTGGTCACCGGTCTCCATTAAAACAACCCTTCAGCTTCTTATTGCTTGATTCGTTCGGTTTTTCCTCAAAGTTGTGTCTGTGCCACTTCATTATTAGACCTGGCGCTATCCTTTAAGAAAACAAGGTAACGTCAGTGCCATCCCGTCAACATGAGAGGAAGTGTAGCGCTAGAACTATTATGAAGACGAAGCCGACGCACTCAATCATTGTCATCACAGGTACACGAAGAAACCATCAGTACACGAATAAAAGCTGCAGTTTCGCCCGAAAGGCGAAGCATCGATTGCGAAAGCAAATAGTAGACAGCTGTATGAAGTAAGGATGGTAGTTTTGTGGGCTCTATAAACTCGGAAATATTAGCTTACTAACTAAATTAACAAGCATGGTATCAGCGCGCACAGGCAAACATGAACACATCACTCTCGATGACCGCGGACCCTCGCCGTCAAAACGCTGGCGCCAGGATCGAAGCGCGCCACAGCAGCTAGCGTAGGGACCGTCGTGCTGCGTAGCGCTTCGACGCAAACGAAGCCACGAGAACCCACACGCTCGAAGGTGTAAGCCGCCTGCGGATCGCGTTCGAGATAACAGACGCACGCGACGCAGTTGGTACGGAGTACAACCCCCAGCTCGCTTTCCTCGCGCGCTACCTCCCCGCTCCTAGCTGCCCTGCGCGAGCCACGATCGTCGGTTCCCCACGCACGCGATCGCGGAATACGCAGTTGCTGTCGGAGAGGTGTACTTCGTCTGCCGGTTACATGTGCTCTCTTGAAGCAGTACTGGTTAAAAAAACAAAAAACAAAAAAAAGGAAGCAATCTATCGTCGCGACGAGAAAAGCACGGCGCAACGAAAAAAGTGCTCCGCGACTTCTGCAACATACCACGCCCGTGCGAGGAGAATTACGGAGCGCCAACGAGGAATCTACCCAACATTTTTGTGCCATGGATGTAGCAGCAGAATTGTTTTTATTGCGATAGCAATTATATGGACACTTCAACCGGATGTCTGCCGTCGTCGTCGCCGTCGCCGTCGCCGTGAGGTTCCGTATAGATAAATCTTCACCGCGCGCCGTATGCCCGAGCGGAAGCGTGCGGGGACGCGCGCTATCACGGAGAGCGAACGCACTCAATCTCCCACGCGCAAGCAACGCAGCGGGAAGCCAGCGCCGGAGGGAGCGGGGGGGGGGGGGGGGGGCGCACTTCTACTCTGCCAACAACCGCGCTCGTCGCTCGCTGCACCGTCTCTTATCTCCACACGGCTCTGACCTTTATGCACTGTGCATTCGCCGCTCAGTTTCTGTTGAAGCGATAGACCGCACGTACCATCGCCCGCTGCAGCGTATGGGCTTGCTGCCAGCGTTTTGACAGTCGTTGTCTGCAGTCATTCAGTGTGATCTATTCATGTTTGTTTGTGCGCGCTCACACCACGCTTGTTCATTCAGTTAGTAATAGTCGGGCCACATTTTCCAACGCACGCTACACATGTAATGCTGTCCGGATCGGCAGTGCAGCGCTACAGGTGTGTCCCTTCGCACGCGCACTGCCCACGCGAAGCGCTTCTCATCAACACCACCGTTTCACACGCGCCTTCTCGTGGTCATCGAGTCTCTCTTCATGTCGGTCTACTTACGCCGCAGCACACCTGCTTACTTAATCAGCTCATGTTTACTACAATTCATATTGCTACCAAAGCCGCTCACCTTACTTCGTATGACATTGCTGTGTTGCTATCGCATTCATTGCTTCGCCCTTAGGGCGAAACTGTGACATTTTTTAAAAATATTTCTACCTACTTGTTTCCTAGAAATGGACAATGAATAAACGGAAGGAGCGGGACACCTCGGAAGCGGCGGGAGTGGGTTCGCCCGGCTTTGCAAAAGCGCGAAAAGTTGTGTCACGCCAAGGCGTCGTTGCTGCACCTCCGGTCGCGCGACGTTGAATACTATCGCGAGTATTGCTGACAGTACGCTTTAGTACCACTGTTGTCGTAGAGCAAGTGGTGGATCTAGATCGCGTCGATCACAATCGCAGTCTACACTTCTTGTGCCATTTGTAATTTTAACGACCAGATGTTTACATGCTAGTGGAGCTTCCGGTCGTGCGGAATGACTTTCCGCCGCGTTTCCGCTTCGTTATGGCGAAAAAATCGGTCCGAGACCGATTTGGGCTCGCCGCCTGGTTTTCCGCCCGCTTTGCCGCCTAGGCGGGCGGATTTTTCGAAGTTTTTGCCGCTGCCGCTTGCTTCGAGACCAAGTGTGAACGTAGCCTTACTGTCAGCTTCCTTCTCTTGCGTGGGCGACATTGAGCCGCGATCGCCGGCTCACCCTCGCACTCTTTTACTGGCACGTACAGCATAGGGCGCGCGGCGACGGCGTATCGTTCTTGGACTTTATACGGAACACCACGGCGACGGCGACGACGACGGCAGAAATGTCCTTGTATTGTCCATATAATTGTTATCACATTAAAACATAATTCAAGATCGCCTCTGCAACTGGGAAGGCGACCAGCTAGAACACGACGGCGCGGACGCTTAACCTGACCCGTATAAGATGCTGAGCGGTCGCTACTCACTGATGACAGCTGCTGGCGCAATGACCCTCTCCGGATCGCTTTTCTCCTCTGCTGTACCATCGGTAGTTGTGGCGGAGACATCGAATAAAAAGAAAGAAACCAGTGTGCTGCAAGGTAGCCTCCTAGGCTGCCAAACTGTTGGTTGTAATTTCGAATCCTGGTGACTGACTGAGCACTTTTCTTTCTGTGTATTTTCTTGGAAAGGATTTTGGGATTCCACTGACGGACGTCAAAATGAAAAGAGCCATATCGCTGTAAACGATATCGGTGTACCACAACGTGTAGATTTCAACAGCTGCGCTGCTGTGCTGGGTCGTCTCGTGACGCTCAGTATAACTAAACAAGTTTAAACAGGCCTACAACAATGAGGGAATTAGCTCTACTACACTCCTGCGTGAAGGTGTTTGCATTCATTATAAAGTACCGGAGTTTTTTTTTTTTTTTTGCTCAATTGCTCAGTGGCTATGGCGTTGGGCTGCAGAGCACGAGGTCACGGGATCGAATCCCGGCCACGGCGGTCGCATTTGGATTGGAGCGAAATGCAAAAACACCCGTGTACTTAGATTTAGGTGCACGTTAAAGAACTCCAGGTGGTCTAAATTATTCCGGAGTCCCCCACTACGACGTGCCTCATCATCGGATCGCGGTTTTGGCACGTAAAACCCCATATTTTTTTCATTTAACAAAACGAAGTGTCTGAGACATTCTGTTGCAACAAAAGATCACACATTTTGAGGCCACAAGATTTGCAGGTAGCTGATAATGTGTTTGGCTAAAAATTCGTGGCGGCACCACGCAAGAGTAAATTTGCAATAAATCGTAGTATTTATGCTCTTTGTTATCCACATTTGCTGAAGAACCTCATGCAGGGTTTAGACCATACGTTTAGAGAAAGAACGCCAGGAATTCCGGATCCGGCTTCAGAGGGTGCTTCACTTGCAGGTAAACCAGCCGAGGTGGGGTTTGTCAACACTTGTTCCCTTGATCGCAAAAAATGCTTTGCACTTTTTATAACTGTGGCCATTTCCTGTGCTATCTGTAACTTAAGGAAGCCCTTCTCGCCTGCACTATCGGTTTTACAATCGTTCTTTCTCGCAACTTTATTGATTCGGCCACGCTACTGCAGAATTATGAAGCCAAGGGAGTATACGTGAAGTCTACGTGTGTTTCCTTGGTGGCAGAATAAGCTCTGACGACGGCCTTCATTTAACGAAAGCTTTAATTAGTTCGGCATATCCCAATATTTTTAGGACTTCGCAAGTGTGTTTTTGCAGATACGCGGTATATTTGTGTAGAGTATCAGCACCATGTCCCCAACATTTGACGACCCGTCGAAGCCAGAGGCCGATTCGCACGTCGTAACGGGAAGGGTCAATCTTTGGTCGGGACCTGGCGCCATTTCAATGCGGCAGCATTATGAGTGTCAAAGTGTAAAAATGTTTTTGCGTTCGAATTGTGGGAAGCACGTCATGTGGTAGCGGGATATATATATATATATATATATATATATATATATATATATATATATATATATATATATATATATATATATATATATATATATATATATATATATATATATAGTGCGATTAGCAGTGGTCTGCTCCGTCCCACCGTTAGTTCCACTCCGTTCCTCGAAGAAGCAGGACATGTGTCTGTGTCCTGGCATCTGTGTCGAAGCAGGCATCTGTCTCGAGAGTTGGCTCAGGTACAACACTTTCCAATGTAGTGGACGCAGTTTAAATGATAGATCTGGGGTGACTTCAAAGCGGTGCGATGTGACGCCTAAAATATTTCTCTGGCATTTACTCCTAAATGACTACTGAAACACCGACGGTACCGTCGGTGCGAACATGCAGCCGGGCGCCGGCGTCGGTAATACGTGTCAGCAACGAAGGCCTCCGATACCGGCAGCCGGACTTGCGGAGGGCGCGCAGGCGCCCTGCAGAACTTGCCGCGTGACAGCGCTCGTGCATTGGAGTGTGCGCAGATGCTTTCATCGCCCCTGGTGTCGCATCGGTGCTCTCACTCGGCACACTAGCGAGTGTATATAAGCCGCGTTTACATGAACGCGACAAATGGCGCATCGCATCACATTAACTTTCTAGCGCGTCGCATTCATGTAAACGGGGATAATGCGCTAGGAAAGCGTGTCGCATTAATGCGTCAGACAGTGGTGGATTGAGACGAGTAAGTCGACTTTCGCAGTTCATTAAACGCGATCGCATCGCATTAAGAATTATTGCTAATGCAATTTGATGTGGATCTGCTGGCGTTCGCCGAGCTGCGGCGTGGGGAGACGCCGGATGCGTCTGCAAGCGCTGGCTTGCCTTCGATGTGCGACACCGCTACCATCGCACCAGCGGTGGTGCGCTGCATGTAAACGCTGGCGCATCGCATTACTCGTGATGCGCTAGGAAAAGTGATGCGCTACTGTCGCATTTTGTCGCATTCATGTAAACGCGGTTTATTCTAAGCTCTATACTACAGAGGCACCCTATACACAGCAACGCAACACAGCGTCAGCGCCGCCCACAACACCTTAACCTTCTGACGCGACCGAGCTTTCGCGCAACGGCACGTGCGTCTCAAAGGGGTGCTTGGCCAGCGACGAACGAGCTCGAAGCTCCGTTGCGAGCGCACGAGCCATTCACCTTAGCGCCTTCGCATCGGCGTAGATAGTGCGGCCGCAGACCACGGAAACGCCTGAAAGAGCAAGGCTTGAAGGCAATGAGGTCAGCGTAATTAATTACATGTAGCCGAATGCATTGCTCCCAGGGTAGTTTTGTCATTGATCGATTTCCATTTTACTCGGTAATTCTGATTGTACTTCAGTTACTTCGTTACCATAACCGATTACGCATCACCAGTTCCTCATCAGCGAGACAACCTGCAGCAGGCGACGCAGGTTGAGCACCTGCATGGACTGCCGTAGAGCCGCCGCGGTCGGGCCACATCCACATGTGCGTCGGGATCCGCACACTCAGCATTTGTTTTATGATTCAAGCGGCGGCCGCTGGGCCTGTATTGTGGGCACCGTCTTCTGCATCTCGAGGTGGTCTTGTGCTACTATGCGACACGAACGCCACCACGTGAAAACGTTCATGTTCAGTTAGTTTCTGTGTCTCTGAAGCCCTTGAACAGATTCGTGCCCTGGCCGCGCATGCATCATCAATACCAGGACAGCACGACAACGGCGGCGCCGACGGCCTTATCCTGCCTCGAGCGTCCTTGTAATCGCTATCGCAACAAAGCGCGTCGCTGAAGACCAGCGCTGTTGTCAATGCCTGGTAACAACGTAGGGCGCATCACTTTAATCACGGTGAAAACCAATGTGAAGGCGTATCTGCAGCAATCAGTTCAGTTTATTCAGGCACTCTCTGAAATACTATACCCGAATAGCACAACAAGGCGGCGTAGTAGATGCTAATGCATGAACTACTTATCGCTACTTACTCGTCGGAAGAAGCTGCATCAGGCTTCGCCGGTCCGTCGAAGCGAGAGGATGACTAGCACGTCGTCGCGGGAACGATCACTCTGGAGACGGGCCCGGGCGGAGCTGCGCTGCCGTTGAAGACGCTCGTCGCTACGATCTCGTCACGGTAGGCTACTGCACCCTGGATCAAGAAGCAGAGAAAGTCGGCGACAAATTGATGTACTCGAACGCACACTACCGCGACTTTTTCTTCTACTACTAAACATATGGGAACTGATCACGAGGTGCACGTGCAGCCGTCACAAACAGAAGACGACCACGACAAAGATGCGAACGTCAGAGACAAGAAAAGACTTGAAGACAAAGACGACACAACATGGAGCGTCTCGTGCCGCGGATATGGAACTGCAGAGCGCCGAAATCAAGAATGAAGAAGAAGAAGAAGAAGAACCTCCATTATGAACCCGAATAGGTTCCGAAAACCCGAAAAATATTTGCTTCAAATTTTAAGATGCCATAGCATGAAAATGAATATTAACGATTATAACTCATTTATTATCTCAATCTTAAGTAAGAAAATCCCATTTAGGTATCCTTCATTTTTCTTCCCACTGCCGCCCGATTCATGGCCAATCCCCCGTAGTGGGTTGTGCTATATCTACAGGCACCAAACCAAACCAAACCGAATAGGTTTTAGGCATGGAGGAAGGAAACAAAACAGGAGAGGCCCTGACGTCAGTTTTTTGAAGCCGGAAGTGCAGCCATGTTGGTGTGCCACCTCTCTTTGCGCCTCCAATCAGGGGTTCTGCAGCTCGCCGGAGCAGATGGGCGCGAACTTTGAACTTGCATTGTTACGAGCAGCCGGAAGTGTGTGCTGCCGACGCGCGTCAAAACAAAGCTTACGACATTTCTGTAGCAGGTTTAGTGAAGCAGACGTGCTCCTGTGTTTTTCCGTGGCACGTTGAAGAAGACGACGAAGACCCGCGCCGTGATTGCTTGAGTGTATCTATTGCTGACCGACGCTCACACTCACAGACCCAAAACACAGCTTTCAAGCTTACGCACCACACTCCAAAGTCAGCTTTTCTCGCGAACAAAAGGTGCGGCGGGAAAGACACCGGCGGAAAAATCTTCTCACTTTTCAGAGACCGAGAGCAGCAGCGAAGCTTCAGGAGCGCGGTTGTCATGGCAACGTTGACATTTGGGGTACCCATCCCAGTGCTCCTTTGCGAAAAACAGCACATGACTTCCGCCACACCTTCTCCAATACGCTCGTGCTGGCCAGGGCCTCTCCTGGGGTTTCCTTCCTCCATGGTTTTAGGCAACAACAACAATTACATTTAGAATGGGGATATAGAATCTCTGGGGCATTCCCTCCTCCATTGCCGAAAGTATAATTCCGAAAGGAAGACCAAATTAGAGCAACCCCTATCGCGTATGGGCCTTCCTCTCTCAGTGATTAATATTTGACCTTTCGGTGCAAGCACCCTTGGTCGAGCCCGAAAAGAAGTATGTCAGATTGTGCGTGAGGACGTCGTTGCTACAGGGAGACTCTCATGTTGAACACCTGCTCCTGATTATTAACATTAGGTCGCAATTTTTTTCGTAACCTATAGCAGCTTCTTAAAAAATTGGGATGATCACTTTGTAAAGTAAAAAAAAAAATGCCAAGCACTGTGGGAATTGATGTAAGCGAAGCTTTGAATCCTTTTTGCTTTGACTGACGATAATTAGCGGTGATGTTGGCGCGGTGAATGTGTAATTTGTTGAGCGTTTAGTCCAATACGAGAGTGGTAAGTTGATTTTAAACGTCACCGTGCATGCACCGCTGCCGTTTGTCTGCGTATAGTCCTAAGAACACGCATGGAGACGTGTTTACTTGAGGCGTTGTTGGGCGTCATTGTTCATCATCTCTGAGAGGGTTGAGCATTATCATTGCCTCACATAGAACATCGAAATGTGGCAGAAGTGCGTTAAACTTTAATTGAATTATGAGGTGTGCGTAATTCATTTAATTATTATAACTTTATGTATACATTGTATAGATACAGTTACAATATTGTTACAATACATTCGCGGTCTGCACAACGTCTCGCTGCGTAGCAAAGGCGCTCCTGTTCCACGCGACGCTTCTTTCGGGCCTGGGTGTCCTCGACGCTGAGTGCACGCTTTGGAGGCATTTTGCTGGCGCGTGTTTACGTGCTCCGTCTGCGTACGTGGCCAGCGCGCTGTTGACACGCGAGCTCAGGCTATGGGTCATTGTAATGTTAACACTATGACCATTGCTATAAAAGCCCAGCACCTGCCTGTTTTTCGCATAGGAAAGCAAGCACAGCACGTGCCATACGCACAAACTGTGATACGCTGGCGCGTTAGCGTCGGCGGGGTGATGATGATGATGACGATGGTTGAATGACATCACCTTTGAAACGGAGCGGTGCAAACAGTCACCTAGTCCGCTTGACCTAATCAGGTATGCTATAAATGTTTTTGTATCAATCATTTGCGTATCCATCTCAATAAGCTTTTTTCCCCCTCAAAATATACCTTGTACCGCCACCTATGACTGTAAGAGATCAGTTCGCACCTATCTCTTCCCCGCTTTTTTCCACCAATACTCTAAACGCCTCTTGTCTATCTCGACTGCTGACCGTTTGATGCTTCCGTTCACTTTAAACCTAAGTGCTTCTGTAAAGTGCACGGTGCCTGGGTTATCACAGGTTGAATCCCTTCGCATTCCATTAGGATGTGCTCAGTGGTCTCCGGAGCTTTGCTCCAGCATACACATGCCTCATCTAGCTCCCAATATTTTCTGCGGTATGTTTTGGTCCTTAGGCAACCTTCTCGAGCCTCAAATAGCAAGGCACTGCCCTTTGTGTCTTCGTACTGATTTTCTTTTCTAATTTCTTTCTTCTCATTCTTGTAAATCTTCAGCGTCTTTTTTTCTTTTCATTCTTTGCATCCAATTCACTGTCTCTATTTCTCTCACTTTTTTCTGATGAGTCCTGGCTGTCTATTTACAGTTTGAATTGTGCTGTGATTGGTTGCCAACTTTCCTGACCTCTTCCTCCATGCGCGGGATGCACGGATGCGAGCACCATCTGGTGGTGTTGCAAAACCCAGCGGCGCGCGCTGGGTACCGAGCAAAATCACAGCAGCACCTGGAAAGTCAGAAGAATAGGAAAAGAACGCTTCCCTTAAAAAAACAAGTGGAAAATAATTTATAATCGTTATTATTTAAATATACGTAGACCAATAGGTTAACGGGAAGCAAGGACTTGTTATTATGTTATCATTGCGAACCATGGCCAATGTCCCCTCATGGGTACGTGCGACATGATGAAGACGACAACAGCAACAACAACAAAAAAGTCGCCACGTGCGCGCATTGAACAAATAATTCCACCATTCGCAAAAGGCGCAGTCACCATTGGTTAATTACGCGGCTGCGTAATGTTGCATTATAGTCTACAAAAAACAAGTAAGCTTGAACTAATGGATGACACATTTGGTCTTCTATTCAAGAAAGTTGAGACTGTACCCTCAGCTACTCCCCCAATTTAAACTTCATCACGTGACGTCTCAATTTTAGTGATTTGCATCATTGCGCTTCATTTAAATAGCCGCCTGGCCGCCCTTAAGCTGGCGACGTGTAGTCTTCAACGAATATCTCTTTGTAAGCGAGGCATCGCGAGAACGCAACTACGATGATAACTCAATGATTTATACGACTATTCTTATTCTCTCACTGCAACATGTTCATTGCACGCAGGGACAGCCTGTCCAGCCAAGAAAGGCATTATACCGGAACGCCACTTCAGACTTCGGGATTCTTAACCGGCCTTCTTAATCTCCTATAATCTCATTGTCGACGCTACTGTCGAACACAAACACGTCCACGCGCACGGCCAGATGCCTGCTCCGTACGACTGTATGTTAAGATTCCTGTCCAAAATGGAGTATTACGTACACGTGGACATCAACGCGCTAATGGTTCCGCTGCCGAATTTCATCATGCTGGCCTTAGTCCAGAAGGCGCAGCGCCAAAGTAAGGCTTTTTACGAAGCTTTTCTTTATTAAAACGGATACTGGGGTGTATCTTGCATGCGTACTTCCAAT
Source organism: Dermacentor silvarum (assembly GCF_013339745.2). Classification (NCBI taxonomy): domain Eukaryota; kingdom Metazoa; phylum Arthropoda; class Arachnida; order Ixodida; family Ixodidae; genus Dermacentor; species Dermacentor silvarum. The sequence goes on from NC_051162.1 coordinate 112,619,459, forward strand.
AGAACTGTCCGCGACAGAGAACGGAACACTCCGATGACGGTTGTCATAAAGAGACTTCTGTCTTGCCTGCGACCCAGAGAGGCGACGGTGGGCAATCTGGCGTGCCTGGGCGGCTGTAGCTATGGCGTCGCGGGCGTTCTCAGACGGGGACTCGAGAGCAGTTGGAAGCAGCGTGTCAAAGGGCAATGTAGGGTCACGAACAAAGAGGAGATAGAAGGGGGAGTAGAGAGTGGTGTCGTGACGGGATGAGTTGTGCGCGAACGTCACAAATGGTAGCGCGGCGTCCCAGTCACGATGATCTGAGGAGACATACTTCGAGAGTATATCTGTTCAGTTCAGGCGTTCAGTGAGGCCGTTCGTTTGAGGGTGCTACGCATTCGTGAACTTGTGGTTCGTGGCACAAGAGCGAAGTAGGTATTGGTTAACCCGACATAAATAGTAACGGCCCCTGTCTATGAAAAGCTGGCGAGGTGCACCGTGTGTTGCAAGATGACGTCATGGAGTAGGACGTCTGCGACGTCGGTAGCACAACTGGTCTGGATGGATCGGGTGACAGAGTAGCGGGTTCAATAATCCGTTGCAACCGCGATGTAGTTATTTCCAGCTCTAGAGGTAGGGAAAGGACCCAACAGATCGAGGCCAACACGATACAACGGTTCGGTGGGTATATCAATTGGCTGTAGGGTGCCAGCCGGAAGTATGAAGCAGGCTTCTTACGACGTTGGCATGGTTCGCAAGCAGCGACGTAACGTCGCAAGCTACGGTAGAGTCAAGGACAGAAAAATCGTCGCCGGACAAGGTCGTAGGTCCTGAAAACACCCAGGTGGCCAGCAGTGGGGACATCGTGGAGTTGCGCAAGTACAATTGTCCGGAGATGAGAAGGAACGAATATCAGCAGTTCGTGTCCTTCTGCGCGCATATTTCGGCGGTATAAGATGCTGTCCAAAACGAGGAACAAGCTAAGCGAGCTTCTAGGCGTTGCTGTGATCTTGCTTGCTGGGAGAAACCCGGAGCGGGCGCCGCTGGGTTTATTGCAACATTACCAGATGGCACTCGACACAGCCAGGAGTCATTAGAAAGGAAGTGAGAGAAATAATGATGATGATGATGATGTCCTCAGCACATGGAGAAATAGACACAGTGAATTCTTCTTCTTCTTCTTATTCTTCTTCCTCTTCTCCTAATTCTTCATTCTTGATTTTGGCGCTCTGCAGTTCCATACCCGCGGCACGAGACGCTCCATGTTGTGTCGTCTTTGTCTTCAAGTGTTTTCTTGTCTCTGACGTTCGCATATTTGTCGTGGTCGTCTGCTGTTTGTGCCGGCTGCACGTGCACCTCGTGACCAGTTCCCATATGTTTAGCAGTAGAAGAAAAAGTCGCGGTAGTGTGCCGTTCGAGTACACCAATTTGTCGCCGACTTTTCTCTGCTTCTTGTTCCAGGGTGCAGTAGCCTACCGCGACGAGATCTTAGCGACGAGCGTCTTCAACGGCAGCTCAGCTCCGCCCGGGCCCGACTCCACAGTGATCGTTCCCGCCACGACGTGCCACTCAGCCTATCGCTTCGACGGACCGGCGAAGCCTGATGCAGCTTCTTCCGACGAGTGAGTAGCGATCAGTTCTTCATGCATTAGCATCTACTACGCCGCCTTGTTCGGGTATTCGGGTATAGTATTTCAGAGAGTGGCCGAATAAACTGAACTGATTGCTGCAGCTACGCCTTCGCATTCATATTCACCGTGATTCCAGTGACGCACTCTACATTGTTACCAGGCATTGACAACAGCACTGGTCTTCAGCGACGCGTTTTGTTGCGATAGCGATTACGTGGACGCTCGAGGCAGGATTGGGCCGCCGTTGTCGTGCTGTCCTGGTATTGATGATGCATGCGTGGCCAGGGCACGAATCTGTTCAAGGGCTTCAGAGACACAGAAACTGAACATGAACGTTTTCACGTGGTGGCGTTCGTGTCGCATAGTAGCACAAGACCACCTCGAGATGGCGAATATGGTGCCCACAATACAGGCCCAGCGGCCGCCGCTTGAATCATAAAAGAAATGCTGAGTGTGTGAATCCCGACGCACATGAGGATCTGCGAAGCAGGTCTGTGGCCCGACCGGGCCCGACCGCGGCCGTTCTACGGCTGTTCCCGCCGAATCCAGCGGAGAATCCAGCGCCGAATCCAGAGGAGGCGGCGGAGGAAAGAGTAGATGGTGGTACTTTTCTGATATAGGGACTTTAGTTTTATCAGCTGTATAAACTTGTACATGCAGCAGCACCAGCAACGCGCAGAACTGTTGTCGACGCCGCCAGCGTTTTGCCCGCGTTCGCACCGAACGCGCGCGGCGTTGGTGACTGTTGCCGGTGCCTCTGGGGCGCCTACCGTCGCTCCTCTAATCTAAGCTGCTTCGCATTATCGCGCATGGAGCCACAGGTGTTTCCATTCGTTGCGCAATCCGGAGAGGAGATGAGACAAGGAGAGGAGGGGGAGGAGGATGCGCATGTGCAGTGCGGGTGTGGACGCCGCACGGCGGATTCAGGGAGGGACATAGCCCCGAGCATAAGATACTTCGCATCTAAAACGTTGCGAGGCGATAAGGTGGTAAAGACTTCCGACGGTGCTCGACGAGTTTCCCGTTCTGATATCGCCGAAAACCTCCGAGCCTCCCCAGAGGCCCTGGCAACAGTTAGCAACGCCGGGCGCGTTCGGTGCGAACGCGGGCAAAACGGCGACGGCGTCGACAACAGTTCTGCGCGTTGCTGGTGCTGCTGCATGTCCAAGTTTATGCAGCTGATAAAACTACTATCCCTACTCCGAATAGCTCTCGACTAATTTGTCATCGTAATTGATGCTTCGACTTTCGGGCGAAACTGCAACTTTTTTTTTTCACTTGCGACACCTTGCCTCTGCACAATGTTTCGTAACTGTTTCACTAAAGAAAGAAGTTACATATACGAACTTCCGTAAAACATGTGCTAAAGCTTTGTGTTACTACATGACGCAGTGCGATGGCTGATACGACTGCTCCTGTTTGGTACTGCTGTCTTACTAGCTACAATGTTCCTGATGCCCGACGTGACGCCGCCGGTGGCGCAGTTGGGGTGGTTTCCAAATCCGGAATGCCCTATTCCAAGAACTGCACCCGCTGACCCACTGCCGGACCTGAACTGTACGTGGAGAGCTTCCAAAGCGGCATCTTTACCGACGAATTTAGTTGAAACATCTTATAGATTGTGAAAAAAATCGTACAGCACAAAAAAGAAAGACGTGAGCATTATAAAGCCCTATAGCTCAATGGTCATTTAGAGCCTTGCTCAAGCTGCTGCAACGTTCATTCAAAATCAAATCAAATCAATGATTAGTTTTGATTCTGTTGCACAATAAACAGGAGGACTAATCAGTGCCTTTGGAAAAACACCTTGTGCTCGTCAACAGGCGTGTCTGCAATATTCCTAAACAAATAGGTACTAAATCTGGTCTCCCGGAAAGTTTGTTACATGGTCCTCGGTAATGCTGGAACTCTCCATCAGCATTTATAAGCACAGTTTACTCACGAATAAAGGTAAGCAATGAAGTGATAGGGCCCGCTTGCCTACCGGACTCTACTTATCGAAGGCCGGCACCGCAAAAATGCTACTGCAAAGCAAACGCATTTTATGCCTAGTATGAAGCAGCATTCTTCCCCTCGCTTCTAACGACATTATCTGATCACCATTTTAATTATTCCGCCTTCTTAACGTATTCATCGGAAGTCGTGCATGTAGTCCTCAACAAAAGTAGTGATTCTCAGGTTCCCCAACCACGAACATGCATTCACAGCGATGCCTCGCTGATACAGTCGACTCATATCGATCGCTCACTGAAAGTGTTATTACGCGCAGGGACAACTTGTCCAAGCGAGAAAGACCTTCCAGTGGAGGGGAACTTTCGTCTCTGGGACGAAACGCTCGCGAAAGTGCTCCGTCTTCGCGTTCAAGGATCTCCGAGGACGGAGAACGAGTCATGGCACGCCATCACAGACGACATCCACGTCTTCTCCGCGTTCCTGGTCACCACGAACGAGCACGCCGTTCTCATCACCAGTCTCGTCCGAAACCAAAGCACAAAAGGAAATCGCAATCCCACCCGACACCCACCTCTCGTGTGCATCATTCGTGCATCCAACACGACCATCAAGTTCAAAGCCCACATCCGACTAGTGTGGACCTATTTTAATCCGAGCTTTTGGAACGCCCTGATCCTGTGCCCACCGCCAAAAGAAACATTTCTCCAGGATGAAGACATACGAGTGGCAGTCGCGGCCCGATATTCCGGTGCGAGATCATTGCGGTGGCTCCAGCTCCACCGCCCGCCGAAGAGATCGCCAAGGAAGTGTTGCGCCGTGTGTGTTCGGCCTTTATTCGGTACCATAAGCCTCTGGAAGTTCGTTGAATTCATTGCTCATTACCAGGTCGTGGGGGCGACAAGTTTCTACTTTTACGACCTGAATATGACCTCGGACTTGAAACTTCTTGTCTCCAGGATGCAGTCCTTGGGAGTTGACCTGACTTTAGTCCCCTTCAAGCTTATTATGGACACTGTCGAACATGAGCACGTCCACGCGCACGGCCAGATGCCTGCTCTGTACGACTGTATGTTCCGGTCAATGTTCAAAGTGGAGTACCACGTGCACGTGGACATCGATGAGCTAATGGTTCCGATGCCGAATTTCAGCTTCCACGCCATGATCAAGGAGGCGGAACGTATAAGTAATGGCTCTTTTGGAAGCGTTAGGGTGGCTGCCAGGTACTATTGCGTCGAATACCCTGAAAACATGCAATATGCTAGCCGTGAACTCTTGCCCCTTCAAACGAGGTTGTTTGCCTATCATTCAAGAGCTATAAGAAAGGGGGGGTTCACGAAGTACATCGCACGCTCGAGGACAGTTTGCGAGGCAGCCGTTCATCACGTGTGGAGGCATTGTGCAAGAAAAACTTGGACATTTTTAGACAGTTATCAGCCCTACATCAAGCACTACAGACGGTGCTGCGGTTTCGAGCCATCGAGCGAACACGCCCAGTCAGCCAACTTCTGGAATGTTACTAGCCTGCGTGCTGATGCTTTCTTTGAGGAGTTCTCTGCGCGTATCGAGCGTGAGCCTGTAGTGAGGGCGTTAAGTTGTTTGAATGCAGATTGATAATGTGACTGACGTTTCCCTCAATGCAACTAATTTCCCTCAATGCGCCAATATTAATAAACGCGACTGTGTTCTTGTTTCGATGTTGTCTACACTAGTTCTCGTCATCTGAATGCAATGATTCTCCTATATATGTGTTCAACCTAACTATCTCTGCTTAATATTTTTTGCTGTATAATCCGAAGTGCCAGAAGCTATTGTGACAGACCCTAGAACGCGAACTCCTATACGTTCTAGAACTGCACAGAAGACGGGAAGTGCGAAGAATCATCATACGATTGAATTGAAAAAGTGCAATATACTTTTGATACGCGTGAGTTTATAGGAAGAAATGAAGACAACTTTCATATTTCACGTCTACTACGATGTTATGCCATCGTCGGGCGGCACATTTGCTGTGAACTGTTCCTATAGGTAAAAGAAAACAAAACTTAGACCAATGTTATTCCAAATACTTCACAGAAGTTTGATAAAACACGTCATGGAATTTTTATGCTCAATCTAAACCAGATGACTTGTGAGGCTCGCCTAACCGAACATCGATGTTACCCAATCTAGTCTGATATGTATTTTATTAATGACGAAGTAGTTCTCTCAAAAAATCTAGGTGGGTCTGTAAGACGTGCAAGAAGGACCTTGTTTTACTTGCGTCGTCTTGGTTAATCAGGGATGTTAGACAAATAACACACGTCTATCTTGTTACAAGGTCGTCTGTAAATATGGAAAGTTTTCTGTGATGGAAAGTCATTTTCGGACCACACAATCATCCCGTCGGTGGTCCTTCAAAATTTCATTAATACTGTAAAATGATTTCTTATGGAAACATTTCTTGATTCCATACTTATCAAAAGTGTTCTGATAAAGTTACCCGCCGTGGTTGCTCAGTGGCTATGGTGATGGGCTGCTGAGCACGAGGTGGCGGGATCGAATCCCGGCCACGGCGGCCGCATTTCGATGGGGGCGAAATGCGAAAACACCTGTGTGCTTAGATTTAGGTGCACGTTAAAGAACCCCAGATGGTCCAAATTTCCGGAGTCCTCCACTACGGCGTGCCTCATAATCAGATCATGGTTTTGGCACGTAAAACCACATAATTTAATTTAATTTAATTTCTGATAACGTTACTGAAGCCATGAAGTGCTGAAAGCACGTCGCATCCTATACACTATGTGGAATTATGCCATCTACAGCACCGACCCATGTGATAACAGAACCGTAAAAAAGTCCCATTGCCACTGTACAATAAATCAGTGATCTCGCCATGATCTGCCTGTTGTCGGCACACACTCGCTCGTGTAAAACACTGTTGCTACCACTGCACTTAAAGCTAAAACCCATAAATTTCTGGATCCCCTCTTGTCTCCTACCTTTCGCGCTCCCTCCTCGACCGTGGCGCCCTCCGTTAAAACGGAGCAGACAAGCTTTCGCCGAGTGAATGTATGCACAACGAAGCGGTGCGCCTTTGGTGTTTGCGCTAGCGCTCGCAATCTGATTAATTTCGCCTACTGCCAAGAATTCCCATCAGATGACATAGGCAAATTTACTTAACTTGGCCTTTTCTGTTTGGCCAACTATTTAGCAATAGGAGGTATCTAAAATGAGCGCTAACCCCAGGCAACGGTGACTCCCAAAGTAACATGTACGCTCCAATTCGTGTATCGTGTACCCTACCAAAATTGGAGGTGGTTTTGCGGGCCAGAACCACGATATTGTGACAGAGCGATGAAGAAGGGTTATTAATAGGCACGCCATAGTTGGGAACTCCAGAATGATTTTGACCGCCTGGAAATCTTTAACGTGCACCAAATGCATGGTTCACGAGTGCATTTGCATTTCGCACCAATTGAATTGTAGCCGCCTTGGATGGCAGTCGAACCACTGACTTGGCCGCTAAGCCACCCGCACGGGTGCGAAGGGTCATAAAAGATAGTAATAGAATCAAACGCTAACGCAATCACATTTCTAGGTATGTCGTACCTGGCCTGTACCGAAGTGTGATAGCTAGGGTTCAGGTTTTCGTTCCGGTTTTCGTTCCGGTTTATTGTAAACGGTTCAGATGCGCTTCAAATCCGGAGCGGAGAAAATAAGGGTTCAAACCGGTTCGGACAGGTTCGAGTTCATTTTCGTAACCGGCGAATAATGTAGAAAAACAGGACAACCATTTTTGTACGAACGCTCGACGCTGCTGCTGAGCGGAACGGAAAGGTTACGTTTCATGTCGCACGTAGCAAAAGAATTACGCAAACCCAACACCAATGCTAGAATCTATGTGAAGCAAAGATTTAGTGAGAAAGAGACGAGAATTTATTGAGGAACCATACAGAGGAATATAGCCTGCTGCTCATCTCTGCAGAAAGGAGGGAAAGAAGAATAAAAGTGGGGTACGAAGATTTTGGATAAGGATAGGTCATCATGAGATAGGAAGTATGATGCGTCTACATCCTAACTCTTCTCCGATGGTTCCATTAACAGCTTTTAATCTAAGCCGGCGTTAAATGAAAAAAAAAACTGAAAGACTTGATGGCTCGCTTCGTCGATATTATGTCTATCAAGTGCCCAGTCATTACTTCTTTTTTTTTTTGCTGAACGGGCTGTTGTGAAATGATGCTAACGAAGAGTTCAATGCCTGCCGTTCGAAGTCACAGTAGTTTTAGCCTGTGAACACATAGTTTTAGCCTGTACAATAGGCTCGCTCGGCTAAGTTCGATGCCAGCGGGCGTACGGAATGTCCCGAAATTTCTTGTTGTGCCCAACGTCTTGCTAGCGCTGTCCGCGTGGCCTTGGTGTGAAATGAATTGCAGTCCAGCCTTGAGAATGGCACGGCGACAAGCCTGCAGTGTGAATAGGGGCCCTGGCCTCGATTCAGGAAACACTCTTACGGTAGAGTTGTTTGGAACAGAACATATATTGACACGTATACTTGTTTATCTTTCACCGGTGGCTGCTTTCCACCGGCTAACAAATGTTAAACGTTATCGCTCGGCGCAGGACGCGCCTGTGTCAGAGGTTTCTAGAACGTTATCGATGCTTCTTTCCGTTGCCTGTTTTCACAGACGCTTATGTTATCTGATTGTGTGACCGACGCGAATTGTCGAGAACTTTCAGAAGACACGCGGGCATCAGGGATTAATCTAGAACCTTCGATGACTCAGGTATTAAAGCCGACGCGTTTCGCCGCTAATCAGGGGCGCGATCTTGTACGCGTTCCAAAATGGAACGGAGGCGTTCCGTTCCATAGAGCCGCACACGATTGGTCAATTTGAACGTCGCGGTTGAAATTCACCAATCGTGTGCGGCTCGATGGAACGGAACGCCTCCGTTCTATTTTGGAACGCGTACAAGATCGCGCCCCAGATTTTCGACGATCGCCGACTCTGTTCGCCGCTATCGTTGTGCTTTGAGTGTAGAATCATGCACGGGTAATCAAAGACAGAAAGATTTAGCTTTAAGGTGTCAGTGATTCCGTATTTTCATGGCCTTTCACACAGACTTAAAAAGGTGGCTGGGAGTTACGAAGTAAAAGTGGTGTTTTCGGCAAAAAACAAAAAGGTTGTGTGTGTTATAAGGTCAAAAGCAAGTTTGAAAGTAAGGATGATGCTAAGAAAGGATGTACTATAAAACATCCACGTAAGAACCAATTTGTCGATTGCGCGATGAACGTTGTTTATAGATTCCTTTGGCGTGTGGTCATGTGTACGTAGGGCAGACTTCGAGATTCGTTAACACGAGACTAAGGGAACACTTGTCTAATCTCAAAGGTCGCCCTAGTACGCATTTGGCGATGCATTGTGAAGAACATGCGTGCTCACCTTGTCTTGGAAGCACCGTCATTTTGTTTATGCATAGAAATCAAACCGCGAGAGAAATTGTGGAAGCTCATTGGATTGAAAAACTAAAGAAAAAATGCATCAGTCATCCTTCTGTTTCATTGTTAGATAAAGAGAATTCGCTCCTGTCATGATATCTTTAACGTATTTTCGCCTTTTGTGCTTGTTTTATGAACATTGCTGCTTTTTATGCTGACCGGGTACCGGAATTTCATGACAAGCGTTATTTTATGCGCTCCTGACGTGTTCTATTGACAGGATCGCGCAGATCTGTGGGTATTTAAGCGGGTGGTTCTTCAATAATAAAAATCAGTTGTTAGAAAGCGCTCGTCCTTGTGTCTCCTTTTCTTCGTCCCTGTTTGTTTGCGCACAAAAATTTAAGAAAATGTACCAGGAACTTGCCGATGTATTTAACCAACAATTCGTAGCCAAGAATTTTGACCCGAATTATCGCCCCATGCCAGGTTAGAAGAACTGGTGAGGCTTATACAGTGCTGACTAATGGCCACATCCTCTGCTACAGAGGTCTTCCAGATAAGTGAGAATTCAGGGTAGGATTTCTAGTCTATAAGAACATAGCGGGCAACATTGATGAATTGTACAGCATTAATGAGAGGGTAGCAGTCGTCGTAATAACGCTTAATAGGAGGTACAGAATGAAGGTAGTACAAGCCTACGCCCCTATCTCCAGTCACGATGATGAAGAAATAGAACAGTTTTATGAAGATGTTGAATTAGCAATGAGAAACTTGCAAACTCAGTATACTGTAGTCATGGGCGACTTCAATGCAAAATGGGGGTGTAATCAGCTAGACGGAGAGCAAAAGGCCAGTAAAGCTGATTTGAAAAGATGACCACTGCGGCCTTCTCTAAATCGTCTGTTGCGCGCGTATAAATAACCAAGTGAGACGGCATTGCCTAAGAAGAACTTGAAGGAAGAGCGCTGGAAGAAGTTTAGCGTGTTTTGGAAAAAAATATCATCAAAAATCAATTTTACCTTGAACGAAGCACTTTTTGGTGAAATCAGGCACGGTTGGTGAACATTAAGTTTTTTTTTTGTAGACGTATATGTAAATCCTTGGGATTATGCGGTGGCTCAGTCAGCTAAGGCGTTGCGCTGCTGAGCACGATATCGCGGGATCCAATCCCGGCTGCGGCGGCCGCATTTCGATGGAGGCGAAATGCAAAAACGCCCATCTGCTTGCGTTGTAGTGCACGTTAAAGAACCCCAGGAGGTCAAAATTAATCCGGAGCCATCCACTACGGCGTGACTCATAATCAGAACTGGTTCTGGCACGTAAAACCCCAGAAAGAAGGATTTCTTCTCTTGTCTCTCACGTTCGCGTGTTTGTCGTTGTCGTCTTTTGTTTGTGACCGCTGCACGCGCACCTCGCGACCAGTCCTCATATATTTAGTAGTAGAAGACGAAGTAGAGATAGTGGGCCGTTCGAGTACATGAATCTATCGTCGAGTTTTCCTGCAGTGTATATTCTCTGCTTCCAGATCCAGCGTGCAGGATCCTATTGCGACGAAGCCTTGGTGACGAGCGTCTTCGACATCAGCGCATCTCCGTCCAGGCCCGACCTAAGATTGACCCTTCCCGCCACGACGTGCGAGTCGGTCTCTCGCATCGACGGGCCGGCGAAGCCTGAGACAACTTCGTCCGACGAGTAAGTAGCGATGAGTTCGTCATACATTACCGTCTGCTACGCCGCCTTGTTCGGGTATTCAGGTATAGTACTAACGCGAGAGCGGTAAGGGCCCTGTGTCACCAAAAATTCGGCCTCGGTGTCATGGTCGGCGCCGGTGCAGTTGTGCGTGAGCGCACATTTCCGTACATATTTAGATATATGTATATGAAAGGCCTTGCTAGTTTACACGTGGTATATGTGGGTTGTGCTAGTTGCCACACCATTCTATCACTAAAGTTGCTCATACCTTGTCTTACATTCTTGACAAAGTTATTCCTCGGAATTCGGGAAATGGCAGCCCGCAAACAAATTTCATGAAACAACGCACCGACAGCCGCATGCCTTTTGTGTTAAATCTTCACAGACTGAAATATTAAAACTGTGAAACAATAACAGAAACCTGAAAATTATGCAATTTTTTTTTCGCGCGGCTGTGCACTACCTCAGAGATCGGCTCAGGCAAGAGGCCGCGCTTTTACCAGAAAGCTCGCCTTCGTGGACAGCGTTGGCGGGCAGCGTTTCCCGGTAAACATTACAGTTACATAAGCTGCAGTTTCCTGGAAGCGTGAGAAGCAGTCAGGGGTCTTTGAATGTTATCACATTCCACTCTTAAAAAGCGAAGCTTAAGCGTTATCCAAGCATGTTAAGAGAATGCCGAAATAAATTGAACTGATTGCTGCTGCTACGCCTTCACACTGACGTTCACCGTGTTTCCAGTGTTGTGCCCTACGTTGTTACGAGGCATTACCAATAGCGCTGATCTTCAGTGATGCGTTTTTTTGCGATAACAATTACAAGAACGTTCGAGGCATGATCACGTCGTCGGTTCTGCCTTTGTCGTGCTGTCCTGGGATTGATGGTGCATGCGCGGCCCCCGCGTGAACGTGTCGAAGAGCGACACAGAAACTACCTGGACATGAAGATTTTTGACGTCGTGGGGTTCGTGTCGCATAGAAACGCGAAGCCATCTCGAGGTGCAGCGTACGGTGCCCACAGTACCGGCCCAGCGACGCACCGTTTCAATCAGAAAACAAAGGCTGAGTGTACGGATCCCGACGCACATGCGGATCCGCGAAACCGCTGTGTGGCCCGACCGCGGCCGTTCTATACGGCCGTTCCCGCCATATTGTCACGTAGTAGTGACGGTAAAGAAAACAGTCGCAAAACTGTATGACGAAACTGGTTGTTTATTGGGCGAACCTGTGCCCACAAAAGCAAGCTACACTCAAAGCACAACGATAGCGGCGAACGCAGTCGGCGATCGTCGAAAATCTGATCAGCGGCGAAACGCGTCGGCTTTTATACCTGAGTCATCGAAGGTTCCAGATTAATCCCTGATGCCCGCGTGTCTTCCAGAAAGTTCTCGACAATTCGCGTCGGTCACACAATCAGATAACATAAGCGTCTGTGAAAACAGGCAACGGAAAGAAGCATCAATAACGTTCTAGAAACCTCCGACACAGGCGCGTCCTGCGCCGAGCGATAACGTTTAACATTTGTTAGCCGGTGGAAAGCGGCCACCGGTGAAAGATAAACATGTAAACGTGTCAATATTCAGGGGCTCAATGTGCGTTGCCTGCTGCTGGTTGTCTCGTTAAGGGGGAACTGGTGACGTGTATTCGGTTATGGAAACGTGGTAACTGAAGTATATGTCAACATTACCGAGTAAAATGTAAATCCATCAATCACAAAACTGCCAACCAAAGTATTTGGTTGCATGAAAAAATTCCGGGTAGCTTGCACTAGAGGCGCAAGGCTAAGGACACAGCGGAGCCGATCGGTATCGTTTGTTTTCGGCTTCTGTCACGTCGGGATATCCTCGGAGCCCACGCTTTCTCTCCCTTTCCCTGGCTTTCTCTCGCTGGGCGCACTCGGGGGCTCCGGCTCGCCGTCGTCGTTTTGCAGCGGCTTTCGGCTAACCGTGCTGTGTCCGATCGGCGTCGACGCTGGCAGCTTCGCTTAGCAGCGCGCCGGGATTCTTTGCAAACGGCTTCTTCCTCGGCAGTGCGAACCTTCCTTGGTCTCCCCATGTCTACGTCTGATGCGCCGCCGGCGTGCACCGGCTTTCATACGGAAACAAGGAGCGCATGCAAAGTTGTCCGTGACGTAACGTCTGACTCGCGGCGCGTGCGCAGTAGTGCGCAGCTGGTGGTGAAGTCGTAGGGGTAGTGGGGCGAAAACTATGCACAGTGTACGGGCGGCGAGCGCAGACGCACCGGGATGACGTCACGGTGCATGCGCAGTAGCACGCAGCTGGCGGGAGCGCGGCGGAGCCATGTCTGTGTCGGGCGAAGCGAGTGCGCACCTGCGCCAGCGGTTACTAGGCAACGCGAGGTGAGGTCACCGCTCCGCGGAGTTTTTCTGTCTACGACTGGCGCTGAGCCGTGCTCCCTCAAGGGCTGCAGAAGATAGCGTCAACCTTTCCCTTTCCCTCAAGAACCACTTATCATCATCATTCTGTCTACGACAGACAGATTACGCTCGGCATAAACAGCTCCGCTGTTAAAATTACGTTCTCGGCATAAATGGGAATGAATGGGCCTTTAAGCCTGGCCCATTCACACGTTTTCGTGGTCTGCGGCCGGGCCATCTACACCGATGCAAAGGCGCTTAAAGGAATCACTCATCATCATCATCATCATCATCTTCATCATCATCATCATCAGCCTATATTTATGTCCACTGTTGGCGAAGGCCTGTGATCTGCAATTACCCTTGTCTTGCGCTTGCTGATTCCAACTTGCGCCTGCAAATTTCCTAACTTCATCACCTCACCTAGTTTTCTGCCGTCCTCGACTGCGCTTCCCTTCTCTTGGTTTTCCATTCTGTAACTCTAATGGTCCACCAATTATCCATCCTACGCATTACATATGGCCTGCCCAGCCCCATTTTTTCCGCTTAATGTCAACTAGAATATCGGCTATCCCCGTTTGTTCTCGTGCACGAGAATGACTCGAAAGAACGACTCGTGCACTCGCAACCGAGCTCTGGGCGCGTTCGTCGCTGGCCAAGTACTCCTTTGAGACGCACGTACTATTGCGCGACAGCTTCGTAGCGTCTGAAGGTTAAGGTGCTGCGGTCGGTGGTGTCGCTTTCTTGCGTTCCTGCGTAGGGTGCCTCAATAGTAGAGTGCCTATAGAATACACTCGTTAGTGTACCGAGCGAGAGCACCGATGCGACGCCAGGTGCGATGAAAGTATTTGCGCAAACTTCAATGCACGATCACCGCCACGGAGCAAGTTCTGCCGGGCGCCTGCGCGCCATTTGCAAGTCTGGCCGACGCTCTCGGAAGCCTTTGTTGCTGAGATTCCATAGAGTTTCACACTATAAAACCTAGAGGGAAATGTGGCGCTGCTGTGCCGTGGTATGCAAGGGAATGCCGGTATATTGTGGATTCGGATTGGCATCGTTCTTGGAGAGCCCGAACGCCTTGAAGACGCGCCCAGCTAGCACCGTTCCGTCTGTCACAATGATTCATTTGCTGCTAAAACAGCACGTAAAAAACTGCTTTAGCTTTATTATTACACAAAAACTTGTTTTGTTTAATTTCGAGGACACACTATTGGATGCACAATTCTATGAAACGTAAAAAGTATCAGCTGGCCGCTAAAGTTGGAGGGCAGACAAGATTCTCTCTCGCTTTGAAACAACTTGTCGTCTGTTGTTGCTTTTCTTCTCTTGATACTGCATTGTAGGTGAGTAAACTTTATTGAGAGTTGTAATATGGGTGAATGAAAGCCTTTCATGTAGATATTATTTTAAGAACGCGTTGTGTAGCCATCTCCACGTTTTAGACGAAGCGTCGTACAACACCAGCCAACACAAGCCTCGCAGTCACATATCCCGTCATTCCCATGAGGGCACGGCAACCCTTTAAGAAACTCGCGTAGACGGTGGCGCCAGTTTACCCTCTAGGTGTTATAGTGAGAAACTCTATGCGAGATGCATCACCGACGCCGGCGTCCGGCGGCATGTTCGCACCGACGGTAGGATGCCGTTTCGACAACTTCAGTAGTGATTTAGCTCTAAATGAGAGATACGTTATTTATGCGTCACGTCGCGCCTCTTTGAAGTTACCCCGGATCTATGATTGAAAAAGCGTTCACCACATTGACAACCGTTGTTCCGGAGCTAACTCGACAGACGTACTGCTTCTTCGAGGAGCGGAGTGGAACTGACAGTGGGACGGAGAAGACCACTGCTGCTTGCTGTCTCTCTCTCTTTATATATATATATATATATATATATATATATATATATATATATATATATGCTTGCTCTCTCTCTCTCTTTATATATATATATATATATATATATATATATATATATATATATATATATACTGGCCGCCGGCCACTTGGGCTTCCACAAGACCTACGACCGCATCAAGACCCGCTGCTTCTGGCCTGGATTCTCCACAACGGTAGCCAAGTACGTTGCCTCGTGTGCGTTGTGTCAGCACCGTAAACGCTCCACATCCCCCCCTGCCGGTTTTCTTCAGCCTCTGCCATGTCCGACCGAACCTTTCGAGTTCGTTGGAATTGACTTATAAGGTCGTTTGCCGTTGACGCCCTGCGGTCACCGCTGGATCGTCACTGCGGTAGACCACTTAACAAGATACGCCGAGACTGCGCCTCTTCGATCTGGTGCTGCTTCTGAGGTTGCTGACTTTTTCTTGCAATCCATAGTCTTGCGCCTCGCGTCCTTTTGTCCGATCGTGGCAAAACCTTCATGTCCCACGTCCTCGAGGAAGTCTTGCGGGAGACTAATACGAAGCATAAAACCACTTCTACATATCACCCACAAACCAACGGCCTTACTGAACGCTTCCACCGAACGCTCTCTGACATGATTTCTATGTACTTACGTCCTGACCACACAAACTGGGACAACATCCTTCCTTTTGTTACGTTCGCTTACGATACTGCGACACAACGAACTACTGATTACAGCCCTTTCTTCCTCGTGTATGGACGATCTGCCGCCTCCGTCTTCGACACCGACTTCTTTTTCTCTCCTGCTTCGCCTAACACCTCCCTCCCAGAAGAGTTTGCAGCTCGAGTCGCGCATTGCCGTGAAATTGCTCGTCGCAACACCGCCCGCTACCCAAGAAGAAAGAAAACGTCGCTGCGACAGTAAACGCCGCGACATCGCCTTCCATCCGGGAGACCAAGTCCTCCTCTGGACGCCGGTTTTAACCCCTGGACTTTGCGAGAAATTTCTTCACCGGTACATTGAGCCCTACACAGTCCTACAACAAATTTCTGCAGTCAACTATCTAGGCACTCCGCTTCACTCCGTCGCGGACCGCCGTCGTCGTAGTGCAGAAATTGTTCACGTCTCCCGCATGAAGCACTTTATTCCCCGTTCAGCCGATCTTTAGAATGCGGCCAGGTTGGCCGCTTCCACGAGGGGGGTGAAATTAGTGTAAGCACATTTAACGTATACTTCATCGGTCTCATTTGTACATACCCATCATCATCCCTGTTTGTCTTCTTCTTCGTGTTCAAGCCTGGGCCGTGCCTGCGGAATAAACGGGTCTGCCAGTGCTGCCTGTCCTGGTCGTCGTCCGTCTTTCAATATATATATATATATATATATATATATATTATATAATGAACAAGAACAAAGGGAATCGAGGGGCCCGATTTTATTAATCTTATCATAGGACATATCATAGGAAGCCAACAAACATAGACACCAAGGACAACACAGGGGAAATTACTTGTACTTACTAAGCACATTTAAGCAATGGCAAATTAACGAAAATAAAAGTGGATAAAAAATGAATTCCCGTAGGTGGGGAACGATCCCACTTTTCGCATTACGTGTGCGATGCTCTTACCATTGAACTACCGCGGCACCGGTTCCCCATCCAATTTCTGGGGTATTTATCTTTTACTGCTATAGTTAACCCTGGGAGTGTCAGCCAGCGCCATCATTCGCAAACGCAGGCCTAATCATGGAGTAGCCAACAAAACTTTGAGAAAAACCGAACGAATCAAGCAATAAGAAGCTAAAGGGTTGTTTTGATGGAGATCAGTGGCTAAGACAGTGTAGGTAAGAGTAGGAAGAAAAGCCGAGCCTTTTTTGATCACCACAGGGGAGGGAGAGGCGCAGCTTCCACTAACAATGACGACTAGCATTTCGGTTAGTTCCCGAGAGAAGATTTGTTCACTCGCACCTATTGAATGTAATCTTTAAGAAACACCGCACGAAGCAGTGTAAAGCTTGCTGCTCATTGTATATCAACAGCTATCGCGTCATGGCTTCGCGTTACTGACGAAACTGCAATTGTTTTTTCTCTTGCGACACCTTGCCTCTCCAAAATGTTCCGTAACTGTTTCGCTAAAGAGGTTACAAATGCGGACTTCCGTAAAACATGTACTAAAGCTTTGTGCTACTATATGACGCAGTGCGACGGCTGATACCACTGCTCCTGTTTGGCACTACTGCTGTCTTGCTAGCCACAGTGTTCCTGATGCCCGACGGGACGCGGCCGGTGGCGCAGTTGGGGTGGTTTCCAAATCCGAAATACCCTATTCCAAGAACTCCACCCGCCGGCCCACTGCCGGACCTGAACTGTACGTGGACAGCTTTCAAAGCGGCATCTTTACAGACGAATTTAGTGGAAACATCTTATAGAGTGCGAAACAAGCGTACAGGACAAAAAGACGTGAGCGTTATAAAGCCCTAGCTCAATGGTTATATAAAGCCTTGCTCAAGCTGCTGCAACGTTCATTCAAAATCAAATCAAATCAATGATTAGTTTTGATTTTGTTGCACAATAAACAGGAGGACTAATCAGTGCCTTCGGAAAAACACCTTCTTGTGCTCGTCAACAGTCGTGTCTGCAATATTCCTAAACAAATAGGTACTAAATCTGGTCTCCCGGAAAGTTTGTTGCATGGTCCTCGGTAATGCTGGAACTCTCCATCAGCATTTATAACTACAGTTCACACACGAATAAAGGTGAGCATGCAGTGATAGGGCCCGCTTGCCTACCGGACTCTACTCATCGAAGGCAGCCACCGCAAGAATGCTACTGCAAAGCAAAGTCACTTTATGCTTAGTGTGAAGCAGTATTCTTCCGTCCACTTGTTACTACATTGTCTGAACATCGTTTACATTATATCGCCTTGTTAACGTATTCATCAGAGTCGTGCATGTAGGCCTTAACAAGAGTAGTGATTCTTAGGTCACGCAATCACGAACACGTATTCACAGCGATGCCTCACTGATACAGTCTACTCATGTCGATCGCTCACTGAAAGTGTTATTACGCGCAGGGAAAACCTGTCCAAGCAAGAAAGATGTTCCAATGGAGGTGAACTTTCGTCGGTGGGACGAAACGCTCGCGCAAGTGCTCCGTCTTCGTGTTCAAGGATCTCCAAGGACGGAGAACGAGTCATGGCACGCCATCACAGACGACATCCACATCTTGTCCGCGTTCCTTGTCACCACGAACGAGCACGCCGTTCACATCACCAGTCTCGTGCGAAGCAACAGGACAAAAGGAAATCGCACTCCCATCCAATACCCACCTCTCGTTTGCATCATTCGTGCATCCAACACGACCATCAAATTCAAAGCCCACATCCGACTAGTGTGGACCTATTTTGATCCGAGCTTTAGGAACGCCCTGATCCTGTGCCCACCGCCAAAAGAATATTTCTCCAGGATGAAGACATACGAGTGGCAGTCGCGGCACGATATTCCGGTGCGAGATCATTGCGGTGGCTCCAGCTCCACCGCCCGCCGAAGAGATCGCCAAGGAAGTGTTGCGCCGTGTGTGTTCGGCCTTTATTCGGCGCCATACGTCTCTGGAAGTTCGTTGAATTCATTGCTCATTACCAGGTCATGGGGGCGACAAGTTTCTACCTTTACGACCTGAATATGACCTCGGATTTTAAACTTCTTCTCTCCAGGATGCAGTCCTTGGGAGTCGATCTGACCGTAGTCCCCTTCAAGCTTATTATGGACACTACTGTCACAAACCAACACGTCCACGAGAACGGCCAGATGCCTGCTCTGTACGACTGTATCTTCCGGTCCCTGTACAAAATGGAGTACTACGTGCACGTGGACATCGATGAGCTAATGGTTCCGATGCCGAATTTCAGCTTCCACGCCATGATCAAGGAGGCGAAGCGTATAAGTAATGGCTCTTTTGGAAGCGTTATGGTGGCTGTCAGGTACCATTGCGTTGAATACCCTAAAACCATGCAATATGCTAGCCGTAAATTCTTGCCCCTTCAAACGAGGCTGTTTGCCTATCATTCCAGGGACATAACACATGCGGGGTTCACGAAGTACATCGCTCGCTCGAGGACAGTCTGCGAGGCGGCCGTTCATCAGGTCTACAGGCACTGTGAAGGAAAAACTTCGGCATTTTTAGACAGTTTTAAGCCCTACATCAAGCACTACAAACGGTGCTGCAGTGGCAAGCCATCGAGGATTGCTAACAAGTTCGGTCACTTCTGGAATGTTACTAGCCTGCAGGCTGATGCTTCCTATGCGGAGTTCTCTGCGCGTATTGAACGTGAGCCTGTAGTGAGGGCGTTAAGTTGTTTGGATAAAGAATGATCGTGTGACTGACGTTTCCTCAATGCGACCAATTAGTCTAACAATACGCCAATAATAATAAACGCGACTATGTTCTTGTATTGTTGTTGTGTATACTAGTTCTGGTCATCTGAATGCAATTATTCTGCTATATATATGTTAAACCGAACTATATTGGCTTCATTTTTTTTGCTGTATTATCCGAAGTGCCAGAAGCTTTTGTGACAGACCCTAGAACGCGAACACCTATATGTTCTAGAACTGCACAGAAGACGGGGAGTGTGAAGAGTCATCATACGATTGAATCGAAAAAGTGCAATATACATTTTACACATGTGAGTTCATAGGAAGAAATAAAGACAGCTTGCATATTGCACGTCTACCACGATGTTATGACATCGTCGGATGGCATATTTGCTGTGAACTGTTCTTATAGCTAAAAGAAAATGTTAATTCCAAATACTTGACAGAAGTTTGATAAAACATGTTATTCAATTTTATGGTCAATCTTAACCAGACGACGTGTGAGGCTCGCCTAACCGAACATCGGTGTTACCCAATCTAGTCGGGATATATATTTTATTAATGACGAAGTGGTGCTTTCGAGAAAATGCCAGGTGGGTCTGTAAGAAGTGCAATAAGGGCCTTGTTTTACTTGCGTCGTCTTGGTTAATCGGGGACGTTAAAAAATTAACACGTCTATCTTGTTTCAAGGTCGTTTGCGAATATGGAAAGTTTGGTTTGACGGAATGTAATTTTTGGACCACACAGTCATTCCGTCGGTGGTCCTTCAAAAACATGAATAATACTATAGAAATGATTTCTTACGGAAACATCTCTGATTCCGAATTTATCGAAAGTGTTCTTATAACGTTACTTAAGCCATGCAGTGCTGAAAGCACATCGCATCCTATACAATACGTGGAATTACGCCATCTACAGCGCCGAGCTATGTCATAAGAGAACGGGTTAAAAAGTCACATCGCCACTGTGGTCAGTGGTCTCGCCATGATCTGCCTTTTGTCGTCACACACATGCTCGTGTAAAACTGTTGCTACCACTGCACTCAAGGCTAAAACCCATGAATTTTTGGATACCCTCTTGTCTCCTACCTTTCGCGCTCTCTCCTCGACCGTGGCGCCCTCTACTCTGGTAATACATAGCAGACAAGCTTTCAGCGAGCCAATTCATGCATAGCGAAGCGGTGCGCCTTTGGTGTTTGCGCTAGCGCTCGCAATGTTATTATTTCGCGTACTGCCAAGAATTCCCATCAGCTGGCTTAGGCAAGTTTACTTAACTGTGGTCTTTTCCGTCTGGCCAACTGTTTAGCTGTAGGGGGTTTTTAAAATGAGGGTTAACCCCAGCCAACAGCGACTCCCAAAGTAACATCTACGCTCCAATTCGTGTATCGTGTACCCTACAAAAATTGGAGGGGGTTTTGCGGGCCATAACCACGATATTATTCAGGGGCACGCCATAGTTGCGAACTGCAGATCAATTTTGACCGCGTGGCAATCTTTAACGTGCACACAATGCACGGTTCACAAGTGCATTTGCATTGAATTGTAGCCGCCATTAATGGCAGTTCAACCACTGACTTGGTCGCTAAGCCACCGGCACGGGTGTGAATGGTCGTAAACGACAGTCATAGAATTAGACGCTAACGCAATCACTTTTCTAAGTACGTCGTACCCGGTATGTACCGAAGTGTGATAGCTAGGGTTCAGGTTTTCGTTCCGGTTTATTGTAAACGGTTCAGTAGCGCTTCAAGTCCGGGGCGGAAACAATAACGGTTCAAACCAGTTCGGACAGGTTCGAGTTCATTTGCGTAACCAGCGAATAATGTAGAAAAATAGAACTAACATTTTTGTACAAAAGTTCGACGCAGTTGCTGAGCGGAACGGAAAGACTACGTTTCGTGTCGCACGTAGCAAAATATTTGTGCAAATCCAACACCAATGCTAGAACTTATGTGAAGTGAAGATTTAGTGAGAAAGAAATGAGAATTTATTGACGAACCATACAGAGGAATATAGCCTGCTGCTCTTCTCTGCCGAAAGGAGGGAAAGAACAATAAAAGTGGGGTACGAAGATTTTGGATAGGGATAGGTCATTATGATATAGGTAGCACGATGCGTCTACATCCCCATTCTTGTCCGAAGGTTCCATTCCCAGCTGTTAATCTAATCCGACGGTAAATGAAAAAAAACTGAGAAAGACTTGATGACTCGCTTCGTCGATATTATGTCCATTTAAGGGCCCAGTCATTAGGTTTTTTTGCTCAGTGGGCTGTTTTTAGATGATGCTAACGAAGAGTTGATGCCTGTCATTCGAAGTCACAGTCGGAGCAAACAAGGAGTATGTGCTCCACTGTACCAGGTACTTGCATGCACCACAGTCTGTCGAGCCTACGCGTCGGATGCGAAGTAAAAAAAAAAATGTCGCCTACAGGCAACACATGGTTTAGTCTCTGCAATAGGCTCGCACGACTAAGTTCGATGCCAGCCGGCGCACAAGAATGTCCCGGAATTTCTTGCTGTGCCTAACGTCTTGATATCGCCTTCCGCATGGCCTCGGTGAGAAATGAATGCAGTCCAGCCTGGAGAATGGCACGGCGGCAAGCATGCAGTATGAATAGGGGGGCCTGCCTCGCTTCAGGAAAAGCCTCTTACGCTAGAATTGGTTTGGAACAGAACATAGTCTGTCGATCCTGATGATTGACACGTATCGGGGGCGGCCATCTAACCGGCAAAGTGCACTTTCGAACGAAACCCTTGGAGAATTTGTTCCACCGATGTTGTTCACAGGGTCACGGACGAGGAGCCTAAATTCCTTAAGCAGAGTAAGAACGCGCACGGCTCTGACGCCCTGCTTCTTTTATAGCGTAAGCTGTTATGGGCTCATTCTAATAGCCGTTTCGGGTCGCGATGATGCCGCCGCCGGCGGCTCCCGCCGCGTAACCGCTATCGCCGGAAACACGAAAAAGTACCCGTTCCCGCCATTCCCCGCCGGGATCGAACCTGCGCCCGCTGCGTGGGGAGCCGGATACTCTACCACTGAACGACGCAAGCACTTGCCATCGGGCCGCGGAAAATAGCCTTAATGCAAGCACGCAGGGGGAGACGACTCGAGCATCCGCCAGTGTGTGGCGCCATCTAGGTGAGATGCCTGCAAACACAGCGTCCGCAGGCAGAGACGACGATATGCGATTCAGACGAGGCACGCAATCAACGTGCTCCCGAGCTGCCGAGCCTCCGCCAGTTTGGTGGCGCCATCTAGTTAAGGTGCCTGCAAACGCGGCGCGCCCGACATGTAAGTTGCAGTTGTAAGGCTTGAGCGGGCTCAGCAGACTGCGTGCAGAGAGCATTACAAGCCTCAGCTCGCCGTCGACGCCGGGTGGACAGTTTAGATAATTCTCGTGAAAACGAGGTGAACAGACTGCCGCATACCGGAACAAATATTCGGAACTAGATGAGGCATCTGTATGCTGCAGTAAAGATCCAGAGCACATCCAGAGCACATCCAGAGCACATCAGCACATCCTAATGGAATGCGACGGCGTCCACCCAGCGAAAACCGTAGGTAACGTGCAACTCCCAGAAACGCTTGGGTTTAACCTGGAAGGAAACATCAACAAATTAGCCGTACAGATAAGCAAGAGACGATTAGAGTACTGGTGGAAAAAAATGCAGGGAAAAGATGGATACGACCTGATCTCTTAAAATCATAGGTAGCAGTACAAGGTAAATTTTTGAAAAAGAAAAAGAATAATGAGAGGTATACAAAAATGCTAGATAAAGCACATGTATAGTATACCTGATTAAGTCAAGCAAGCTAGGTGACTATTTGTCGCCGCCCCGTTTCAAAGGGGATGCCAATAAATCATCATCATCATCATCGTCTGGGAGGTTTGTCTGCGGCCTCTGCCCACGCGTCATCCGTGCGTTGCCTCTCGAGATCTCTCGATCAGCGAGGCAGTCGCGTCACACTTCGCTCCGTTCAGAACGTGCCGCACGGGACAGATTGCCCGCGGCAGCCAGTATATCGCGAAGTGAAAAAAAGTATAGAGGTGCGCTCAAGTTCCGGATTAGGGAGTATCCTAATCGTCGGTGAATCTTTTGCTCTCGATATAACTTTCACGTGGAGGTAGCCGGGGGGGGGGGGGGGGACACGGTCGCCTGAATCTCTTAATGAGAACTATATTGTCTTCTAACAATCAATTAAGGCTTGTACACGGTCATGAAGTCTATCACAATGTCTGGTGTTCTTCAGTTGATCACTAGGTTGTGTGTTCGATTGATGCCAGCGACGGCCGTATTCCAATGGGGGAGCGGGATGCAAAAAAAGAAAAAAAAAGCTCGTGTGCCGTGCTTTAGCTGCACGTTGATGGACCCCAGGTGGTGAAAATGAATCCCAAGATCCCTCGAGTAAGGCGTCCCTGATAACCCAGTGCGTCAGTTTCGTAACCCTAAACCCTGAAACTTAAGAGCAAGCTTTAGGGTCCAGGGACCCAAATCCCTGGACCCAGGAACGAATAAACACTCCCTGGACCGATTTGAATGAAATGTGTCCGCATTATAGAGATATATCCAACTGCATTTGTAAAAAGCGGAATTTTGATTTAGGGCCGCGAGATTTTTAGAAAATTTGCCAAAAATTGGAGTGTTTCAACAAAATAGAAGCACGAAGTTTACAAATCCACAACTATATACACTAAAGAAAGTATCGCTGTTCTGTAAACTGTTAGAGCTTCTAAATTTGATTTCCTAGTTTACAGCTTACTACAATTTGTTAGTGTTTACAAGGGTCTTGCGAAAATCCTACTCAGATATGGTAGGACATTTCATAGCGGTGTGTATGACACCAATTTTATGTGCTTTAGGTGTCAGATTAGGGGCTGTTTGCAGAATTGTGATATCATTTTTAATTGCTGAGTTACAGAGTTGTGAACTTGGCGGTCTCATTTTTAAAATTTTGCGATGTTCAACAACTTTTTATACAACAACTGACGGCCTAAATTGAACATTTACTTCAAACAGTCACCAGAGTTTAACTTTTCATTTGAAATGAAACAAACGTTATCAAATTGGGTGCAGTGGTTGCCGGAAAAAAAATTATCCGTCACCACGTATTAGATAGAAGCCTCCTAGTTTAAGCATCCCCTTACGTTTCATTACGGTAGACACTTTTAGCAAGTACGCTTGCTCGCGTGCAAGATTATCATTCACGGCAGCATCTATAGCCGCTCCCCTTATAACTTTTGCAGCGGCGCCACCTTCAATTCGCCATGCCTTCGACAAGAACGATGAAGCAGGCACCAGCAATTCCAGTGACACAGGGCGAACAACTACCCAACCAACCAAGACAAAACCAACAAAACAAACAAGCGATAGAACGCCCTCTCGATCGTAGTCAGTGATGGTCGCTGTCAGCCGCCCGCCATGCTCTCACAAATAATGTAGGGAACAACGGCCCGCCTCGTCTTCCTACGTACGTCTTAGAGCTGCCGTGAGAATGGCTCATTTTGTCTGAGCTGTTGCTGCTGGTGTCCCGCCAGGGGCGTGCCCTTACTGGTGCTGGTTAGAGTTGCTGGTTTTGGCGCCTCGAGCCCTCGCCCAACTTTCAAGTGTGAGGGAAATGTTCTAGGAGAGGCCACAGGAATAGGTGAGGGGGGGAAAGAAACCGGACTCTAACAAGAACAGATTGTGTGAGAGAGAAAGAGTAAGATAGAGATATAAATCTCATTGTTAGAAGACAGACTTTTTTGCCGCCGCGCATACGACCCGCTGTCATGATACCTCTGCAAGGTGATGGCGAAGAGGATTACAAAAATGCCACGTACACGTTAGCGGATCGTGACAAACCATGTCCATTGGACTCAAGACAAAAAGTGGTTGATCCCTCTTATATAGGAATCGGTATGAACACGAAAGTGAAACGTGTTTTCACAGAGTAGTGTCATGTTTATTTGCACATTGATAATAATGTCTATTGGTGTTTTGTGGCTAAAGCGCCCTTAGGCGTTGATGCACCCCACGCTTGACGCCTGGTGGCACGTCTCCTCCATCACGACTACCAACGTCGATGACCATGAGCAACCGTCGTGCATATGGAAGCTGCACTACGCTGCACACGCTAGCAACAACGCGAAAGACGAAGCACGTAACTGACACACTAATACAACGCGCCAAGACAAAGCACGTAACTGAATCGTCACCGAGTCAAATCAGCGCGTACAGCGCGTCGTAATTGCAGCCTCCGCGATCAACTCAGAAACATTTTCAGAGCTAATTGCGGAGGCCACGCTCCGCTGTGCTGAGTACGGTGAACGCCACTACCACGCCACCTAGGTGGCGTTGGTAGTGCTTCTTGATGCCAGCGTCCCTTCGAATGCTGGCATCGAGGCGTCGTAGTGCTGAGACCACCGAAGCGTTCACTGTCGGTGCGCGTTAGTGTCATAATGCAGTACTTCTCTTTTCTGCTCGTAGGCGGCGGCACCGCCCCGAGCAGAGCGCGGGTACACGGAGGAGGTTAGAATAAGGCGCGTCTGTGTAGCTCTCTGCAAATGCGTTGTGGCGCAATGGGTTAAACGCTCGGCGATATTCGTCGCGGACCGAGAGGTCGTGGGTTCGATTCCAAATTTTGCATGTTTGTGGAACTTTTCTTCTGGTTTCTTTCTTTGTATTATGTCGTACATTGTAAGAGAGTATCCGTGACGGAAATACGTCAGTGAAGTCTGGTGGACCCCGGCATAAAACACTTTCGTGTTAAAAAAAAAAAAGAATCCTCGTCACGGTATGTGGGGAATTCATGCAATGTGGGTTCCACTGTCCTTGTCTGCTACGTTATACAGTAGCGAGGTTAGTTTGTCCATCCGACTAAGATAATTGGTTGTGATGGCTGCCTTCAGCTGAAGCCAATGAGTCTTACTAACGAGGAAGTAGCCGTGGAATTCGCGACCTGACTCCGAGGTAAACCAATTACAGGAAGTTATCTTGGCGCAGCGGCAGACTCTAGAGACGATCCATTTCTTTTCGTGCATATTTTTTTTTTTGGTGTTGGAAGCTTCGGCTCTTGAAAGATAAAAAAAATACTCTTCTGGAATGAGGGACCCTCCCACCTAGAGTGATCCATAGCTCAAACGCTCGAGACACTGTCTCGAAAATTAAAGTTTATTTCATCATCATCAGCATCTGCAATTTCTGCACTGACGTCAATTTCTGGCAGCTTCATCCGTCTCTTTTTTTTTTATTTTCCGGAATACCGGAGTGGCCAGCCTTCCATTAGAAGGTGATGCCATGCCCAGCAATGTTGGACTTGTGGTGAAGATGGCCATTGTCACCGGCTGCACGTTGGTTTGCTACAGCACACAGGCATGTGCCACATGCTTCGTAGGGATGACTTGAATTCGTGAGTTTGACCCAGTGCCTTGGCGCCGCGTTGAGAAATTTGGATTTTGTAAGATACACATTAAAGCTACACAAAATAGGTAAGGCAAGTTGTATTGGTAACTTACGCCATTGAAACAGAAGAATAACCATCCTAATTGTGAGTGGGGGAGGCTCAGTGAGCCAGAAGATGTGCAACGGTGAAAGTGTAATGGGATACACGCCGCCCTAATGGTATCGCACCAGCTAGCCATGATGTAACAAATGTTGCGAGTGTCATCCCCGTACAGGATAGCCAATCGGAAATACCTCGGGTTACCCGCCCTGCCTTTCCTTGCATCATTTCTCTCGCTCTCTTGCCCGTGTCGTCTCGTATCCAGTTAATCATTGATTCGATAAGAAAGGGCTATTTTGAAGAAACAAAAATGCTAAATGTATGTAGCGGGTTCTCAGGAATTTTCAGGCCATTTTTTTAAGTCCACTTCAGGATCAATGTGTCTCGGTGTCTCCCAGTGATCCCCAATTATTGCAGCCTTGAGCCAGCTCGCTTCATATAAACAAATAAATATATATACAGGGTATTCTTTCTTTAACTGCACCAATGTTTTAAAAATTGCTATGGCAGATAGCACAATTCTAACCCTTGATAAAAATCACTCGATGAGGATCGAGGCGATTGCTTCTACGAGAAATCAAAATATTTAATTGAACAGTTAGCATAGTTTGGGAAATTAGCTGAACTGTATTGATTTAAGGCAAATATTTCGATGTACGAATTGCAGTTATTGAGTCGACTTAGAAAGAATTCTGAGGATTACGCCGGTATCGAGATATACGCCGTCAAATTGCCAAAAATGCCCTGTTGTTACACTTACTTTTTATGCAAACGCTGTTTGATGCGTTCAAGCACAAAAGTAACTGGAACGCCCAATGCACTCATCGGACACTATCAAAGTTATAATCTCGAACTGGCGTAGTCCTCAGAATTCGTCCTAAGTCGATATGCCTGCAAGCTCACTAGCTGGAATTCATAGATTGAAATATGTGCAGTAAATAACACAAATAAAAGTTAGATAGCGTGATTATATTAATTATTTAATTAAGGATTTTTTTATTTCCCGTGGAGGTAAGGGCCACCTCATTGAGTAATTTAGATAAAGGATTGAATAGTGTCATCTGCCAAAGGATTTTTTTAAATTGGTGCAGTTACAAAAACTACTTATATACCATTACTTGAATAAATTTCAGGCATTGTAGATAAGACTATTTTGTACACTTTCACTGTTACTTTGGCTTTCCATGTCTGCTATAATTGATCATTTTGCCTCCGTATTTATTTTTTTACCTATTTCCACCGTTGATTCGATTTTAGATAGCCTTGCTGATTTTTAAAATGTTTTGTTTCCTCGTTCGTAGTTTGCGTCTATCAATTATAGTTAGAAGGCCGTGACACGTTCGCCTGACCCTGGGTCCTCTTCTACATATTCTATTCCTGTAATCACGTTTGGATAAACTGAAGCAAACTTGAACTTCTTCATAACTTCATCTCTTTTTTTGTCTTGTGTGCGCGTGTGTGATGCTGGTTTATTTACTGTGCCCCCTTTTTATCTCACTCATGGCCAAAAAAGGTTCTGCGTCAATTAAAACAGGAAAACTTCTGACGGCCTACATTTCCCATATTGGATGGCGAAAGTAAACTCTATGTAAATATGCTTTCACAGCACTTTTTTTGCCTCTATTGGCCGTCCTCTTCCGCTTCATTCGAGCGATGAAGGGCACTTCACGGACTGCGCCTTCCTCGTCTGAACCGAGAGTATCCATTGGAGCACAGATTGCTTCACCGCTGGGAGACAGCCGGTGCAGAACTCCCTCTTCCGCGTAAGTCATCCGACTCCCTTCTTGCCCGCGATGGACGAGTTTCCTTCGCGCCACTTCAAGTGTGCAGCCGAGCGTGCGTGATAAGAAGCTACGAAACGCCCTCTCTCGAAATGGACGTCTCTCATATCGCGGTTCGATTTCATTTCGGTTGTTCTTGTTATGGTCTTATCGCCTGTTCTTCGTTTTCCGTGGCTTTAGCTGCGAGAAGATTGCCCAAGCTAAAAACGGGATCGCGGAAGATTGGGTCCAGGCGCGGAGGGGTATAAGCGAGTGAAGAGAAATCAAAGGAATAGAATCGATCTTTCCCAAAGGGGGGCCACCGGATAGCGGGATCGCTACACGTCATGTAGTACGTCGAGTCGAGTCGCGTTGCCCACGGGGATAAACGCTTCCGCGCCCGTCGGCCGTGACCTTTATACACAGCGCTAAACAGCATACAGTGGTTCGTGTAGCCCGCGTGTAAGGCTGTTTCATGTCCTGTTACGGATACGGAGAGGCTAAATTACGGTTCGCGTGAAAGCTGACTTCCGTGCCACAATGCGCAGAGGCGCCTGGCCATGGAAAGTGTTCTCTCAGGGTGTTCTCCACGCGATGTTTTCGCTTATCGCTTATGCGGTGGGTACTCATGGCCCGAGCCACGCAAGCAGCAGGGAAAAAAATAATCAAACGAAGGCCAGAGTGTCTTGAATGTTTCGCTGTAATACTCGTTTCTGTACCCGTCACGGTGGCTTAGTGGCTATGGCATTACGCCGCTAAGTCGGAGGACGCGGGTTCAAATCCCTGCAGCCGCGGATGCATTTGGTTGCGGCTGAAACGCAAAAAAAAAAGAAAAAAAGAAAAACATTCCTTAACTGCGCATTTGGTGCACTTTAAAGAACCCCAGGTGGTCAAAATTAATCCGGAGACACCCACTACACCATGCCTCCTAATCATATCGTGGTTTTGCAACGTAATAGCACAAAATTTAATTTATTGAATTTTCAAACCCGTTTCTGTGAACCCGTTTCGGTATCGGTCCCGGCAGTTTACTTGACGTGACATCATTGTGCACTGGCTAGTTACGTTTCTGTTATCGCGGTGATTTACACATGCAAGCGCCGCCGAAAGTAATGTGCGAACCACTATTGTTCATATTTTTTTTGTCGTGTCAATGTCATCATGCCTAGGTTTGTATCACTACACTACGTCAAACGTTGCTTTGAGTCATGATGTCAGAATGTAATGTCGGTGGAGCCACGTCTGACATTTAGAGGGTAACTCGAGAATGAAATTAAAATATTGCAAATGTTTCGCAACCATCACGCAACTTACAAAGTGACCACACTTTTACGTGCAAAAAAGGATAGTACGGCCACGGCCGCTGGGGCCGTGGTACGGCTTTAACATCTTTAAGGCGAAAGCCTTTAATGGCTCATGCTCGCGGTCGCGTCCGTCCGTGCGCTGGAATCGTGCCAACTGTGGCCTCTCCTCCGCGCAGCGCTGCAACCTCCTCCCTCCTTAGCAACCGGCGCGCCGGTGGGGGATCCCTCAAGACTTCCAGTTTTGAGACTTGCTCTGTGGCACTAGGAACTAGTCACTTGCTCCATGGCACTAGTCAGAAATTTCTTGCTTTTTTATAATTATAAAATTTTATATTTATCGTTTATTGCAATAATTTATATCGCAATAAAACGTCGAAGCGGAGTGACAAACCGTTGATGCTTCACTCAGATGACGCGGCAGCGTAGCCGTGGAGAGCGTACTGCCTTCCGCTGGCGGCACGAGCGTCGTACGCCACGCGTGCTATAAGCACACCGTCGTTCTTGCTGAGCGGCTGTGTATATGGTGCAACGTGTGAGCAGAACAGACAGTCAGTGGGAAGCGAACGTTTCTGGAATTTCACTAGGCTGACTAGCGCCTGCGGTTGCCGTCAGTCGGCTCTTATGCACCATCGAGGTGCGACTCTTCTTCCTTCGCTGCCGGCACTCTTCATTAGGGCAGCGTTCTGAGACGCCCGGTAGCACTCGGGGCGCTGTTCCTCATGCTCAGCTAGAGTTGCCTTGCTTAGCCTTGCGTGCTGCGTCACGCCGTGCCGCACACGCCTATAGTCAGAACACCGACCGAGGAGTTCGTGCGCAACGGTAAGCATTGCTATCGTGGTAATGTTCGCCCTTTGGGCGCAACTGCTAATTTTTGTTTTAAAGCGAAGCTTTATATACTAGGCGAAATAGTATATGGCTAGGCGAAATCGCTTGCGTGCAGAAACTATCATCATCAGCATTCCCTATAGCGTTGTCGTCTTCTTCCGCAGCTGGCACGGAGGAGCCGCTCGCCTCCGTGCATCCTGGCCGGCGCATGCGTAGTTAGTGCGTATGGCACGTGCTGTTCTTGCTTTCCTATGCGACAGAAATGCAGTTGCTGGGCTGTGATATGAAACCAAGGAGGCTTAAAGTGTAAACATTACAATCGTCCATAGCCTGAAGAGAGCGCTTCGAGTTGGCGTTTCAACAGTCTGCTGGCCACGAATGCAGAGGAAGCACGTAAAACTCGCCAGAAAAAATGGATCCTAAAGTGGGTTAGGGTGGATTAAGTGGATTAAAGTGAATTAAGGTTGGTACAAATTAGAACAAGTGGATTAAGGTTTGAGTTTGAATTTAAGGTGATAACGTAGACAAGTCCTCATGCTTCACCTTCAAATCACGTAAGGATACTTAAGTGAATTTCAACTTTTTACTATGCAGCTCTATGGTTTGTTTTGTGTGTAGCTATTGTGCATCGTACTTGTTTATACCATACCGTGTATCTAGTATATAGTGCATTGTACTCTTATCGGATTTCAATCGTCAACGTATAGAGATGAACTATTCACGCGATAGCGTTTAGGGCCCCATGTCGCAGGAAATCCGGCGTCGGCGTCGGCAATGCCACCCGCGGCCGAGAAAATCATCCCCAGGCAGGCCCTTCAAATATATTTTTCTAAACACATTAATTATGGAGGAGAAATGTAACTATGCTGCATTGAGCTGAGGGTTTCTTGTTTTCTTTTAAGGAAAACAGTTCGTCCTGTCTAACCTTTACACAGTGTTTATTGACCGTATGGGAAGCTGAATGTAATAGTATTGGACAAGACTGTCGATTGTGCTATGCTGTGCAGGCACTGTTACAACGACTGGGCTGCTGTAATTGACAGCGGGTCAACGCTTGCTTTTAGATTAGAGTATTTTGATAACTCGTCAAACGTTGCTTTTATAACTTTCCACTTCATGTATTATTTACAAGTTATCTTTTGTTGACGTGAATAATGGAGGGTATGTTGGTACGAAGCAAATTTGTAAAGGTAGGAAAAGACATTCAGCACAATGCGTTGGCGGGCTAGTTGGTGCAAATCCATAATTACTTATGGATCACGCACGTTGCATGTACTCGCCACGTGCACGTAAGGAACTTTTACCTTATGCGTCGGCGCACTCAAAGATTGTCAAACGCGCCGTTGCCTTGATGTATAGAATCTTCGTTAAAGAAATCGTGTCATCACACTGCGAACCAGAGTTTCATTGCACAGTTAAATAGGCTGAAGGCGGCGGTTACCCAAGTGTGATGGTGACCTCGGTCTCTGAGGTATTGCTTCAGAGACTGAAAGGGAAGCGTCACAAAAGTAACTGTGTTACTCAAAAGAAGAGGCCTGAAGTTGTGCCGTATGCCATAGAGTGGCTCACAATCTAAAGAATGTCGCCAATAGATACAATATCCCAGTAGTGTTTTCTGCTCCTCAGAAATTGTCAATGTTGTGGCCGTATTTCAAAAACAATAAAAACCAGATGTGAAAAGAACCATGCGAAGATTGTAGATTGTAGTGTCGGTGTAGTATATAAGATTCCGTTGTTGCATGTGGCAAAGTGTACGTAGGGCAGTCGGGCCGCTGTGTTAACGAGCGCCTTAGAAACGAGCGATCTATACCGACAGGCACAGGTTCCCATTTAGCTCAACATTGAAAATTATACTAGAGCAAAGCTATGTTTTGACACTACGATTTTGAAAAAGAGCCGTGATACCACCGCCCGAGAACACGGCCCGAGAATTATCAGAAGCTTTTTTCATACAGTCACTGGGTTCGCAGTGCATTAGTGTGCCTTCCTTAAGCTTGTACAGCGTGAATATGGTTTTTTGGATTATGTGTCATGAGTGAACTCTGGCGATCAGATGTTGGTGGTTGCCGCGCATGGTGCTCACTGCGCCTGTTCTTCTTGTTTCTGCTCTATATAAAGGAGGGATGCGATAAAATGATGTCAGTTGAGAGTAGCGCCTTGTCCTGTCGTCTTTCACGTGTCCGTGGTTTTTGCGCTAAACAAGTAATTAAATAAGTAGAAAAGACGTTATTCGGTGAAAGAAGCACAAGAAATAGTCAGCGCACGAAACGTCTCTGTGAAGAAGAAACACAGATTAGGATACCACTATCGCTGAACATGCTTAATTGTTTTGTAGGCGATATATAGCTTAATATAGCTCATTAACGCGATCGATTTCCCCATTGTCCGCTTCCGCGTCGGCGACGGTGTACGCTCGAATCGCTGGCTTAAGTTTCGTGGTTCTACTGCGCCCCAGTGCCATCGGTGAGCAGTACACGCGTCATTAGCGACTAATCGCCAAGAGTCGTTAGGGCACACGCTTGACATTTGCGCACTAAACGGGTCTTTTAGTCAACGCACGCGGTTCATGACTCACGCACAGGGTTATCGCTATTCGCCGATAAATGCAGTTGGACCGCCCGCATGCTACATCAGTTCGTGCCACAAACCTTCGTCGTTATACTCCTCGCGGACAATTTTCTAATGCAGTGTAAGGAGAGCTAAGGGGGCGGAGCTTCTGCCTGTGTGTTACTGCGCCAAGTAGTCCGGCACCGCTGGCAGCGCTAGTAATGTGTTGAAACATATACTGAATCAGCTTAGCTTCAACTCGCAACGCTTTCGCATTTGCCCAAACGCGGAAGAGATAAAGCTGTAACGTAAGTCAAGTTTAACCCTCAGTGGTGTATTTCGTCTTATATAGCCGTTCCAAAAAAAAAAAATGCTTTAAAACGTTAGCTTTTCTCAGCTCATTCCTCGGTTGCGCGCCGTTCGCAGAGCGTTCGTTGACGGAAGCGCACGTGATGCCGCATGCGCGTCACCAATGAGACAGGAGAGTTCAGTCACGTGAAACCAACGTTCGCTTCTCTGCAGGACCACCAGATGGCGTTCCTACGCGCATCACTATAGTGTGCCTCGATAGTGCCTACGCAACACGGGCGGCGGAATCCACCGATTGAGCCGGACGCGGCATCGTGGAAGTTTTGACGCGTCGCGGTCACGCCTCGCAATTCCCTTCGTGAGTCCGTGGTAGGGCGGGCGTTTGCCGCCAGGTCGCGCAAACCAGATGGTGTTTAGCATCACGGCCGTGTTCATCTTTGGGACGTGTTACTTCAGCCTGTCGCGCTGTTGTGCGCCCGCGGCTGCCCCAATGTATGCTCGAGAAATCCAGGGAGCACTCGGGCATCGGAAAGGAGTGTAGTAGCACCTCTTTCGGCCAGGCTTCCCGAGTAAATATTCTTCGTTTTCGCACCTGTGCAATCCTTGCGGGCTGCTCACCGACTGCTCGGAGAGCTAATGCCCGTGTGGGGCAGCACAAACAAAGCTCTGAGTGCGCGCTCGGGAACAGCTAACTGCCAGAGCTGACCTGGCTTCCGCTGGAGGAATAATAAACATTTGCTGTCTGTTGTTGATCCACATCGACGGCATGTGAAGTTTGGTTACTGAAGAGCTCTCTATCCCAAATTGCAGCTAATCATACTTGAAAAATAGGTACAATACAAAAAATAATGTCAATTGAAAAATGATAGAAATAAGAATGCACAGTTTGCCTAAGATCGCGGTGTCTTTCTTGACATCCACGGCTGAATCAGGCAAGCCACGAGCCCACAGCCTTTACGCGTGGTCCTGAAGGTGCATTCCGAATGTCAGCCGTAAAACGCAGAAAATCTTGTTTGCTGCTGCTTTCACTTATTTCTATTATGTAGTCCTTGCTGTCCCGCACCGCATTTTCGTCCTCAACTTCACACTCGCCGTAAGTCTAAAAACAAAACTTCCGACCACCTTTCGCGTCGTACTTGTCTCGACGTACGCGTCTCCTTATCATTCTTTCCTCAACCCATCAAACACCGCTTTGGTCCTCGTGGCGTCACAACGTCGACGTCTCAGTGTGCATTCGCAATAAACTGCAATAGTTTCCATTTCCGCATGTAGATTGTGAACCACGAAAATGCGCAAACATCAACTGCTTGAAGAAATCTTCCCTTCACATATAGATTGCAACGTATTCGGTGGATCTGATTTCTGGTTTCTCACTTTCGCGGACACACAAAACAAAACGAAATTATCACCTCTAATTATCAAACGAAAGAGTTGCCGTGGTAGAACGCGCTTAAACCAAGTTTGTCGAGCGATAGCACAGTTTCGCTTGCTTTGGGAAAGAACACAGACGCTTCTCGGCGCCGTCTGCAACTACCGCATCTACAATTGCACCACAAGACAACACACAGACGCTGCTCGGCGCGGCAGCAGCAGCGAGCGAATTGATCTTCATGCTGCGTCTCGCTTCAAAGCGAACTAAGCGTCGAAAGCGCAGCGCATACGAAGCCTACCAGCACTCGGCGCACTTTGTACACATCACAGATCGCTTTGAAGATGAGGGCCGCGCGACCGCGCACTCTGTCCACATCGCAGATCGCTTTGAAGATATGGGCGCCCGCGCTGCGTAAGCAGCAGCCGCTGGTAGTGGCACGCTAAGTCCTAGTTTGACCTTGGCTGAGCTTGAAGAACAGATTTAAGGAACCAGGCGTTTTCTGGGTTTGTACCTGGAGTAGTAGAGCTATCGATCTCAAATTCAATAAAGCCGTTGTCACACGTATCTCATTCCCTTATCTGCGCGTCCCACGAGTGGGTGTCTATCAAAGCAAGGCGCTGTTTTCTCCAGCCTCGACCTCCATCGGGAAATTTCGCGAGATAGCTACTCGAGTCTCGTATCATGTCCAACCGAATTTGCCTGTCTATTAAAGACAAAGCGCACCCTTCAGGCGAATGCCTCTTGTGCAAGAACTAAGTGAACGAAAAAAAAAACAGGAAGCATCCGACATGAACTGCGTAGCGGCAGTCTTCTATCGCACTTTAAGCACGCGGAGGGAAGGCACCTGCAATTCCTCGCTGGCGATAATGACTTCGCAATGTGCTTCTTTCTGACAACACCATTCCAATGAACAAGGACAACAGCAAATGTCACACCACGTAAACACAAGACAAAAAAAAACGCTCCTCGTTTGCCTTATCTATTGATGGCACGCTGCCTCGCATTATATATGATAAGGAGCAATGACAACAGGAAAAAGAAAATATATACAGCGTTGTTGTAATTCTAGCTCGATCTGGCGTTCTCGTTCGTATCCTCGCATGTCATTTATCGTCGAACATTTGCTGTTTACTCGTTCATTTTGGCGCTCAAAAAAGCCGGACACACACGAATGACGAAATTCCTGGCAGATATCGTCTCGCGGATGTGCCATTGTACGCGTGCGTTCGCTTTCTTGTTCCGCTAATGCAGGACTGTTAGCGGAAGTCTTCAACGTGAAATCGCAAATATCAGAGTGTACACAATGGAAATGCAATTGATGTACGTCTCCTTTGCCTCGCGCAACTTGGACGGGAAAGAAAACAAGCTTTTATTCATTCCATTATATCGTTTTGTTTCTTTCGCTGCTTTAATGACTCTCGCCTTAGCTTATGCGAAAGTTTTAGTTTCTTGTATACGTATGTTTCAATAGCTTCTGATACGATTGTTTCTTCATGTTCGCGTTATTTAGGCTGTTATTTTCATATTTTTTTCCCTTCATTATTGAGCAGTTTCTCTTTCTAGCGTCATAGATGAGGATGATGAGCATGATGATAATAACCATCAGTATCATCACCATTATTATCAGTTAATTTTCTTGCCGCCGCCGTTCTATTTACCTCCATTTTATGCATTCCTGATTTGCTTCTTCGTTCATTTCCTCGCGACTTCCTACGCTCCTTAGTACTTGCCACTTCCGTCTTCCCTTGCTCGCTTCCTTCCTTCTTCTTTGCTGGCCTCCTTAATTTACCGAGTCCTGCCTTTATAATTATATTCTTATCTTTCTATTTTGTTGATTCATTTCTTTCGTCTTCCTTTCCTTCGTTTTCCGTTTCCTCGATGCAGAACTAATTCCGTAATTCTTTATTTCCTTGCGATCTATCTTTAAGTAGTGTAAAGTTTATATGTAAACGTAGTGACTCTATAGGTTTATTGCGGCATTCTTAAGTGAGATTTTCTTCTTTTTCACCCCTGCTCTATAGCCACTGGCGATGCGGATCGCTATGCGTATTCCTTATTTCCGCCTCGACTATTTTTTCTCTGCATCCTTAATTTGATCCTTTTCAATTGACTTTGTTCCACATATTCTTAGTTCATGGCTACTTCCTCATTTATCTATTTATTTCATGAAACTAATCATCATCATCCTACTATGTTTATG
Source organism: Dermacentor silvarum (assembly GCF_013339745.2). NCBI lineage: Eukaryota > Metazoa > Arthropoda > Arachnida > Ixodida > Ixodidae > Dermacentor > Dermacentor silvarum. The sequence goes on from NC_051162.1 coordinate 112,656,536, forward strand.
TGCACTGCAGGACGAAGGCCTCTCTCCCTGTGATCTCCAATTACCGCTGTCTTGCGCTAGCTGATTCCAACTTGCGACTGCTAATATCCTAACTTCCTTACCTCACCTAGTTTTCTGCCGTCCTCGACTGCGCTTCCTTTCTCTTGGTATCCATTCTGTAACTCTAATGGTCCACCGGTTATCCATCCTGCGCATTACATGGCCTGCCAAGCTCCATTTTTCCCCGCCTAATGTTAACTAGAATATCGGCTATCCCCCTTTGTTCTCTGATCCACACCGCTCTCTTCCTGTCTCTTAACGTTAGTCCTAAGATTTTTCGTTCCATCGCTCTTTGTGCGGTCCTTAACTTGTTCTCGAGCTTCTTTGTTAACCTCCAAGTTTCTGCCCCATATGTTAGCACCGGTAGAATGTAATAATTGTACACTTTTTTCTTTTCAATGACAGTGGTAAGCTCCCAGTCAGGATTTGGTAATGCTTGCCGTATGCACTCGAATCCAATTTTATCCTTCTGTAAATTTCCTTCTCATGATCAGGGTCCCCTGTGAGTTGTTGACCTAGATAAACGTACTTATTTATTTATGTCCATACAATCTTAGTTTCTTTCTTCTTTCCATAAATCTTCCTTTCTTCAATCAAGATTTCACCCCTCTTTATTTCCTTCCCTTTCCCTTTCTTTCGTCACCCATCTTTGTTTTTTTTCCTTCATTACCTACGCACCTTGCTTCACTCATACCCTGCTTGCATCTATTCTTCTTTCATTGCGTCGTCATTTCCCTGCTCGCCTCTGTACATTCACTATCATACTCATTCATTTCTAACATATTTCTCTTGTTTCTTCTTCTCTTTCACATTTATTTTATCAATCTCCCATTTTTTCCGTTCACTTTCTTGCTCGTTTTTCTAATAATCGCATTCCGTCTTTTCTTTGCCCTGTGTGTCGCTTTAAATAGAGCAATACAGCAATGTAGCGCGCGGACAGATGCCCGCTATCGCCATCATATTACGACTGCAGCACTGAAATTGAGGCACAGGACTCGGGCAATTTGAACTGCGAAACTATGTATGCATACGCAGCGGACCCGCAAACGGTGGTGAGGCGCAGAGATGATAGGAGGGGGGGGGGTGATTTGTTGAAGCACTGTGAGACACACAAAGAGTAAATCTTTGGTTTTATCCTGCACTGACGCAGTGTACTTGCTCGTTTTTCACGAGCGCTCATCTGTGCTCTTGCATGCGAACTGCCCCTGGAAAAAGTGTCCCATCGCGGCCATAAAGCGCCGACGCAGCTTCGTATGACTCGCCATAAAGCCTTCTAGGGACAAAAGCCTTTTGCAAAGCGCTTTGAAAGCGCGTGGTGAGCCCCTGAGTTAGAGATTCGTTGCACAAATGGGGACCATTTGCACGCATGCTCGTTGCGTCTAAACCCAGAAGGAAAATAATTTAATGCATAAATCTCAAGCGAGAGCGGGGGTTAGTATCTCAAATGTAAACACTGTTTCCAGAAGCCGTAAGGAATGGAAGCATTAGATTACTGAATAGAAGAAGCAGAGCAGTTTGAAAAATAAGCCAGAGATATTCTGTCAGAACGAAATGCACGCCTCATTTTAAGGCGCATTGCTGTTATTAAGGCAGAAGATCTTTGTTGTCGGAAACCGTTGTATCATCAGGACAGTACGTGACGTCCATTATACGCCGCGACAGGGTCATATCGTGGAATCAATGGAACCTGCTGAGCACGAGGTCGCGGGATCGAATCCCGGCCGCGGCGGCCGCATTTTGATGGCGGCGAAATGCAAAAAAGCCCCACGTGCTTGCGTTGTAGTGCACGTTAAAGCACCCCAGGTGGTCAAAATTAATCCGGAGCCCTACACTACGGCGTGCCTCATAATCAGAACTGGTTTTGGCACGTAAAACCCCAGAAAGAAGAACACACACACACACACACACACCACACACACACACACACACGCACACACGCACACGCACACGCACACACACACACACACACACAGGATGCACAAAGGTAGCGAAAAGATAGGCGACACAACCATGTAAGATCACAAGCAGGATGCTTTATCATAAGAGCGCTATATATCTTGGCGCGTTTCTCTTTCGCAGCTGTCTCAGGAAGACACGGCAGCATTCAAACGTAGCACGTCGGCGCCTCAGCACTCAAAACAAGTGAAGCAAGCTTTATAAATGTGTTTGGCAAGTCAGCCACGTGCATCTCAACATGACGTCCAAAGCGCGTCGTCAGGACAGAATTCAGAACTTGGCAAGGAAGCACCCTGTAACTTCTGCTCATGTTTGCATTTTCACTTTTGTTCTCTTCCTTTTCTTTGTCCTTTTTTATTACGACTTGTCCTTGCTTCATGTTTTTCCTGTTGTTTTTTTAACTCATTCCTCCATCTTCCTAGTTGGCACGCTATGCTGCGCCTTATATGCTATGAGAGCTTTTTCTGCCTCGCACATAGGAAACGAAGATCAGAGCAGTGTCCTGCAGTTTAACGACCCCTTGGTCGTTTCCGAGGCCTAGAGTGCTTGGCGCAATCCGCTCGATGTGTTTTGTGAGCAGTGAAGGACGCAAGTTTAATGGTCACATTTCGCCATTCCTTGCCGTCGGGAGATCTTCGTCAACTCGTGTCCGCTAAGCGGCTGCGTTGGCTCTCTGGGTATGGTGTTACGCTGCAGGGCATGATGTCGCAGGTTTGTTTTGCGGCCGTATTTTGATGGGCGAAGAGTGCAGAAACGCCTCTGTACCAGGCTTTCAATATACACTAAAGAACCCCAGGTGGTCAAACTTAACCTGGAGCCTTCCCTTATGGCTATCCTCATAACCCAATGCGCAGTTTAGAGTTGGTCAACCCCCTACTGTACTTAATTTCATTTAATTTGTTTTTGGGAGCCTACACATGTAACAAAATCAGTGTGTAGCTTCCGAAAAAAATGAGAATGTACAATCTTTATCATAATCCATCATTGCAAACGTATCTTGTGGCCACAGCAGGACGAAAGCTTCGAGTGTTGCTGATCAATGAGTGTTTCGTTTCTTGCAAATAATGTTCAACAACCATTTCTTGTACTCTACTGAAATCGATTCTCCTTGTGTCCGACTTTATTGGTTGATTGATATCACTTATTATAATTATTTAATTTCCTGCCGGTAATGCGCACATCTTGTTCGACGGCTCTCCCTCTTGGCTTCAGCTATTGGCCCGACAACATTGCGCAAAACGTTATGTAGGGAATGTTCAAGGAATAAAGTATTACAGTTGGTTTACATAGTTTGGCAGTTTCCTTCCAGTGATATCCAGTGGCTTTGTCTAGCGTGAGTCGGCTCCACCTTCCTGAAAGCTTCGTAATCTGCTGTCACCATTAATACTCCGCTGCCCTCGATTAGTACCCGCCGCGGTGGCTTAGCGGTTATGGTGTTGCGTTGCTAAGCGAGAGGTCGCGTGTTGGAATTCTGACCTCGGCGGCCGCATTTAGATGGGGGCGAAATGCAAAAAGCCCGTGTCCTGTGCATTGGGGGCCCAATAAAGATACCCTTGGGGTGAAAATTTATCTGGAGTTCCCCACTACGGTGTGCCTCATAATAAAGTCGTTGTTTTGGCACGCAAAACCGCAGAATTCAAGTCCTCGATTACGTCTGCGTCCCCTTAGCCCTAGTGATGCAAAACTATCGGTATATTGACTATCGATAGCATCGATAGTTTTTTGAAACTATCGATACTGTAAAAAGACTATCGATAATGCTACCATCGATAGTGCAGTCGGTGTTACTATCGATAGTACCATCGGTATAGTCCTTGTGCGTCTTTGTATTATGTACCTTCGTGAGCAGACTTGTTTAGAGCGCTGGAGTGGTGTGCTGCGGAACAAATCATAGTGCGCAACTGCTGTGTGAAGGGCAACGTGCTTGCTCCTTTCTTTTATGTCTATGTAGCTTCGATTCAGTTCAAGTACTCACCTTGAAACCCAGCGAGCGTACGTGCTGAAGTAGTAATTCCACTCGAATTCAGCTCAGACGCAGGCGCGCCAAACCGTGCGTCTCGGGTCGCTGCAGCTCAACAAGGTCATTTGCGACTCTAACACTTTATCCAGCAACTGTACATAGGGTACATCTGCAGAGCTCGGTGACGGTTAGACCGCGATAACGAAGAGTCCTGTCATAGTTAGCACCACCACCACCATACACCAGGCACTAGGGGAACCAAGTTTATGCTGCAATGAGGTGGCACGGGTGATTTCATGCTATCGATAGTACTATCGAAATTACTATCGATAGCGCAATCGATTGTTTTTTTTTCACCATCGATAGTTCGATAGTCACTCAACTACCGATAGTATTGATAGAACTATCGATAGTTCTTGATCACTACTTGGCACCCATTATGATTTTATTTTGTTCCCACTACGTGCTACGTGACCTGTCCAACTCTAATTACTTCCCTTAATCTTAGCGTTAACAGACACGACAGCTGTTGGATTCCTAGTCAATGTTATCGTGTCCCTTTCTGTTAACGTTACTCCTATCATTTTACATTTTATCGATCGTCGCGCGGCGCCCTTTTTCAGGTTTCTTAGTTATCCTTCAAGTGTTCGCCTCGTAGATTTGTACTAGTAAAATGTCAGAATGTTACGCGTTACACTTAATGTAAAGGAATAGTGACGGCGCCAACGCAGCAGCAATGACAGGATGGGCGAATGGGGAGTGTCGGACTGCTTGTTGGTTGAAATTAGGGGCAGGAGGATGGGGGAGCATCACGTTTCTGAAATCGACAGAGGTGGTAGTTGTCTACCAGAGTAAAGGGTTAGAACATCACTTCAGCTGTCATAAAGAGTGGCTGAAGAATGAAGAAGAAACAGACGGAGACGTGAACAACCTTTATTACACGTTTTTACATAAATACAAGCACCTTTTCGCGGCGGGAAAGTGAGAACAAAACGACAATGCAAAGCGTGTCAGGTATAACATGCGAGATCATGCACTGAGCATGGTTAACTTTCCACAACATTGACACCATGTTTCTCAAACTTGAGCGTCCGTTTGCCAAGAATAAACTTTCGGTAATGCATTTTGCCGATAAAACCCTTGAACTAAGCTATGATACGAGGACACAATGAACGCAGCCTGGAACGAGCATTTTTTCTTCATAATTGCTCTGACGAGCTTTTTCTTTCTCACAAGAACTGTCCCGTAAGCACATACTCGGCTAGATTTTGACTATTTTCGTATACTAGCAAGACTAGCAGTGATCAATGCTTTTGAAGAGTAGGCTGACTTGTAGAAGAGCACCCGTTACTTCATCCATTTCTTGTTAAATGTAACGAGCTCCTAACCAATATTTTATCTTAGTACAAAGCGCACGTAGATTTTGAGCCCTCTTGATTGACACCCAGGGTGAAGTGCCAAGTTAGGTACTTTATCTCAAAGGAGAAGTTCCAGGTTTTAAAAAAAATACGACAGTTAATTTTGCACTGCAATATCCGCAGACAATAGTTCGTCGTAAAAGTTAGAAATATACCCGAAGAGAAATGTGCAATTTAGCAAATGGCCTATTGTGAGCATGTATCGATCATTACCATGATCTGAGTAACACAGGCGCAAGATTCGGCACATTGGCGTTAGCATCCTCAATATTAAGCAGTTATCACGCATGTCATGACACAATAAAATTCCTTACATGGAAACTCTGATTCTTCAGCCTATCTCTGTAACATGTTGCTAATGCAGCGTGATTATTACTGTAATTGCAGTAAAACATTAAAAATGCACTCGTAGTTTCTTTGCCTGTCTAATTTATGGGTTGAACAATCATATACTAGATGGTTCAGCAACGAATATATAATTGAAACCATTGCTGTTCTTTGCCAAGGGTTGCATTCTTCAACAAGTTCAGGTGCTTACACTGCGTATAGTTAGAAAGAAAGTAATCCGTTTTTAAACACCTTAATGATACTTCAAAATCAAAAATGAAAGACGGTGCTGTGACACAAATTTCTTCTGACATATTTATCAGTGGACAATCATGGAGCTCTCATGCATGCACTTTCCAAACAATCTTGTCATTGCGACCTAAACCGTGCAGTAAAATTTAGAGACGCAAGAGAAGCGAACAACAAACATCGCAACTTTAACAATAGGGGCCATGTACCGTGAATGTCACGCTTAGAGAAAGTGACTGATGTCTGTACAAGCAAAATTATACATCACGTTACAGCTCTTTAATCGAATAGACGTGGTCGTCTAGCTTGATACGAGAAACTTAACGAGGCATCTACAGAGTTCGTAATCAATTTTCACATGGCATTAATATACCAATGCCACATACAGGCAATCTCTAAGCGTGACACGCAATGTACATTGTTGGGCACAGCAAGGATAAGCTCATAAGGCAACTGGCGTTACGACGAAAGCGTAAATGCACTGAACAGATGTCAGAGGCTCGCGCGCTGTACACGACATTGTTACAGCTTATGTACAAACATATGAGCCGTTATTCACAATATTTCTTTCAGGTATGTGAGGTACGTGATTGGCCGCTCCAGCAGTGATCGTCGGGTTATCGCGCTGATGATTACTAGGAGTGAATGGCACCCAAACGAAGGCAAGCGAGAAAGCACTGTCTCGTCCGGGCAGTTTTGTGAACGCTAAATGAGAGCTGGAGTCGGAAGTAGGATAAAGGATGTAATCAATGAGTAAATAAACCAGGCGAATTAGCATACCCGTTCTAGTGAGGGCACATCTTTGGATTGTGAAATTTGTTTGCCACTTTGTGCACTCTGAAAAACAAGTTCATTTAGTTTGGGATTTGTTATAATACAAAAGGGAGGTTAATTTAAGCGGGCTGATGGCTTTCGTGCTAGGCGTCTTCGTGGTCGGGCGAACACAGGCAGCTATATTGAACATCAGAAATGTATTTTTTTAATGTGTGGAGAGGGTTTACAACGAATTGTTGATTTTTCAATCTGGGAAGGGCTCAACTCAAGTATAAGAAACCATTGAACAATATTCGATTGTGCGAATTAGTAATATTCCAAATTTAATGGAGGCAAACAGGACTCGGAAGATCACTGCTTCCTTTAGACGTTCGGTCTATGATATTAAAGTATTGAAGCCGGATGATAACTGAGGAATAGGAATGTATTCTCTTATGTCCTTTTCTTCTAGCCAGGAGGCGTCGTCCTCTTAAGAGAATGACCTGCGCCGCCTATCTTATGACGGCTCAGAACGCTCCAAATTGTCTAAACGAGTGCTTGAGCTCAAATCGAGAGAAATCTCTTACGAAGCTCAAAACGTGAACACTTGAACAATAATGCAAACATCGTGAATAGGCATATACAAGGACACAGTAAGATAGACAGGGCTGCCATGCGCTAATAGGTTCTCGGTTCTCCTCCATTTGTTCTCTGCTCTAGTCTATGCAGGACCCTAGATTAAACACGAAAAAAAAAGTGAGAACGATTTCAGCAATGTTCGTTAACACGTTTTATGAAAAACAATTAAGTATTTGTAATCTAGGGCTCTGGCGCCGAGTTTGTTTCGACGATGTGTGTGTGTTACATGAGTGTGTGTGTAAGACAGCCTCGCGCAATTAGAATCTCGCAGCCGGGCCTGGGTTACCTGCGCCTTTTTCTGGCCTGTTCCATTAGAGCGAAATTAACCAAGCCGACACAAAAGCAACAGACAACAATATAAGGAAAGACTCCTGTCTTAGCTAGACAGCGCTTGTTCTCGCTCTGCAATATCAGCATCCGATCAGACTTCCTGAAAGTTACAAGTAAGAAAAAAAACATGAATAGAATAAAGAGCAGTTGTGTTGCTGGACATAAACGATGCAAAATGAAGATAAATATATGACTCTATAGACTAGAGCGCTGTTTTTTTGTTCAATATTTAAAAACAGAAAGCAATCCTCCGTTCTGTAAACGCTACTCAGCAGTTTATGCAGATGAATGTTGACGTTGCTAATTTTACATCCAGATGAAAAGATTGAAGAACAGTATACTGTTCTTCAATCTTTTGATGGTTCAACTATAGTTGATGGATGGATCAACTATAGTTGATGGTGGACACCATCAACTATAGTTCATCGTGGGCACACTGCAATGACTAACAAATCGGAAAGCTGAACTGCGTAAGAATAACTAAGTTTTAAAAAATTGCTTAAGGCGCGCGTCAGACGACATAAGTATGCGGCGTAAATACGCCGCAAGGTCCTAGTGAAGCCCGTGTAGCGGCTTTTTGACAACGGCCCTCAGCATCCCGGATGTTCGAATAAACTTTGACACGATACAAATGATGCACGTTTAGCTAACAAAGTGCGCCAAGACAAGGCACTAGTAGACACACCTCTCATATCTGCTCTCAATAAGACAAAGTGGCCAAGAAAACTATCAAAACCTGGCATAATTTTTCATGTGATAAAACATCAATGCTTTGATCGCTCTTGGCTGGAACCACATGTACGCATATTTCGCTATATGTTAAGTGAGCCTTATAGAAGAAACGCAAATCAGTGACACAAGCATTTTGCTGTGGGCATAAGATCAACTTCACGTGACACCAAGTTTTTCGTTTTTATTGCCTCGATGCTGAGAGAAAAGCAGTAAAGGATGCAAGCTACCCAGGCGTGACTTTAACTAAGCATTGCTCCGCGCAAGAAAAGGACTGGAGTAGCCGCTCGCTAAAGACTAATGTACAATATGTTATGTAGTAAAGAGAGACCGCAGATATGGTTTGTCTATTGGGAATGTGTTCGTGAGCAGTAGGACGCGATCGTCAAAAAATTTTTTTTCGCCTTGAGTTTTAAGTCTACGTCGTGCCACGTATGAACATTTGGCAGTGCGCACATTTAACCGTGTTTGTTGGCTGCTAACTTCTTCCGAGTAATATAGACTTTTTCTGGAATTATGTACATTGACGCAAAGGGTGACGCCGACCTCGGCGCGCGTACTGAGCGCCACTGGTTCGGTAGTACAGATGCGTCAAGTCTGAACACAAAAATAAGCTCGACATCTTTCTTGACAGTTAGCCATTAGGTCACGTAAGACAACTAGCAGCGCTCAACAAGTATCTGGCTTGAAGGTTCACGCTCAGAGCACGCACACAGCCTACGCAGCAGCCACGCCCAGCAAGTGCTTAGCCGCAATTCCGCCAAGCATATAAACATCACCGCGGATGTCGCCAATGTCAACAATCGTCACGCTGCAACTGTACACTCTTCAAACACGGTTAACATTTCAGATTCAACCCGGAACAAAAGTTCTTCCGCAACGCACACGTTTTCAGTGTAAAGAGAAAGCCATCAGAGTCTTTCGGGTCACTGTAACCATAAGCGTCACTGAGGTCAACTCAAGGAGGGGTTGCCGCTGCGACATCTTTTGTGGTACACTTGAGCGATGCCATTGTGACGATTTCAGTGCACTTTTTACTAAAGCACTCGCAATGCACATACACTAACTATACCAATCGACGCATGTGGCCTCCATGTTCGAAGTCATCCACCCCATGTTCGGTTGCAGCAACATACCCAGGCCAAATAATCTTGCTCATAATGGTTCCGAAATGTCCACTTTCCCCAAACTGACAGTCACAGGGTTTCCTCTTGAAGTTCTTCTAGTGATTTGAGGCCAATGGGTCGTGTATACGGAGAGAGTACCATTTAAACGTTCTTGACTTCGTGCGTTCACCAGGACAAAGGGAGAGGTGAGGATGTGACTCGAGTCGCTCACAGATATAATCCACTGAAGAGTTCACACAGCATGGTTCCTGTAGAGGTTCATCAACGATGCACTTGGCCACATTTTCACTGCTGCGCTACGGAAGGTTTCGGCATAGTGAAGTCCACTTCGACTTTGCTTTCAAGACGCTGTACACGTCACTCAGCGTCTAAAAGTTGAAGACAAGCCACAACCCTCACGTGCACTTTTTCGTAGTGACTTGGTCGTGGGCGGTAGTGTGCAAGGTGGGCTAAGTTTCGGATGCCCAACAACACAGCGCACATTCGTCCTTAGCACTATCTCTAGATTTATTGAGCCATACGTTGCTTAGCCAAACTTAGGCACAAGGGGATGGCATTCGTCGGTGACATGCTTTGCTTCTGACCAAAAGTGCCGCAGCTAAGCTCTCAAAATAGACAAAATGGGTTGTCAAAGTTTTTGATCTCGTGAGATTTTTGGTCGGTGGCTGCTTTTGTTTCCAATAAAGGAGCGCCTAGCAGCAATGATAGCCGAGTTATGATCCGTAGACGCAGATTAATGAAGATAAGTCTGTTGCCAAGCACCGCTAAACTTGTACAGTATAAGTAGCAGCCACATTGGTCTTGTTCCCTCTCATAGGACACAACCAAGTGTGGAAGTCACATGACAACTTCATCGCACGAAGTATGCCTGAAGAAGCCCCTACACAGATAAAACTGTCTTCACACCTGCTCCGTCGATGGCGGAACCACAGTCAACAGAATCGATGTGAAGCTGTTGACTTCGTTGCGACCGCTTGGAAGTGGCTGAAGATCTCCGCTGGCGCCACAGTCCTCTTTCGAGAAGTCAGCGACTTCTCAGAAATTTACTTAGCTGCCCCATGCTAGCCCATGAGGTTACAAAGACGACGCGCATGGTTCTTTGCGCTTGGCAGGGAGGACTTCAGTCTGCCTTGTGGTCCCGATCAGCCTGAACATGGCTGCCGCATTGTCTTCCGCATCTCCGATAGACTTTTCCGAGGTCTGAGGGTACACACTTTACGACGCGTTAGCACCTGCTGAGAGCGAAGGTCCTGTGAGAGGGCCTTTCATGAGAAGGCGCAAATTTCAAGATCATCACGACAGCAGGAAGCTTGGTTAGAAACCGCAGTGAATACACTTGCAGTTCTTATAGCAGACAGGGAAATGACCATAATGTGCAATCACTGCGCTCCACAGTGTCTAAATGCGAATCTCGGTTCCCCAACTGTGAACACATTTGGTCGTCATGGACGGTGGAAAAACGTGCACCCTTTGGTGAGCTAAAGAACATGAGCATCATTCTCGACGATGTCTAGGTTTTCTAACCCATGAGGATCACCCGCGCGAAATTCACACCACCGTCTCCGACGGCTCGGGGCTTTTGTCACTGGAGCCGATCTCTATGGTAGGAGTCTTTTCCTTGTCGTCTGCTTCACTCTTCGTTGGCGTCAATGGCGGTTCCTGGTTAGGCCTAACGCGGAGCACTGCCTGGATGATGAGCGCCCGCATGGCGATGTCCGCGCCGTCGTCCACGTTAGCCTCGTCGGTGTCGACGCGCTGGACGATTGAGTACGGCTTCAGCGTGCTCAGTCTTGTGTTGTCCAGGATAGAGTGGCCGGCGCCAACGATGACGACTGTTGCACCCGCTTCAAACTCGCCCGCCGATAGCCGCTGCTTGGTCTTGGAGAGCGTGCAGAGGGCGTCTCGAAATGCCTCTCGGTACTTGACAGACATGAGTGAGTAGAGTATCGGGTTGATGGTGGCACTGAAGTAGTAGAGGCACCCTGAAAGTGAGGAAAATAAAATTGCTGATCAGAGTACGATTCTGCCTTCGGGAGTTCTATCAATCGCGAGATAGAACACGGGTCTGCAAGTTGATACGTTATGTCAATGCAGGTGAAACCCGGTTTTTTAAAAGTTATTAGAGGGCCGAAAGTGTGTTCGGAAAAACGAGAAATTCGCAAAGCCGAGAAATGCCAATATTTGTCAGGGAGTAAAGAATATTCCTCATTATGAAGGGCGCTATTTATTCCGTGAATGCTGGTTGTCTATAGTGACGTTACGCACTTTTCGTACTGGGTCACAGCGTTCGCTCATTGGTCCACTTTCTTTTTAGGCAGTAAATACATTAACGACGTCTGACAGCTGTTCACTGCACTGTACTGGGCTACCTACCGGCGGTGTAATAGAGCACCTCGTTGAGTGTGCGTAGACCCGTGGTCCACTGGCTGGGGCTGACGTACACCACCAGAAGGCGCTGGGTGTGGAATGGCGCCCAACAGACGAAGAAGGCGATCACCACCGCCACTGCGCAAAACGGAAGTGAGCACGCCGATGTGAGTAACCACAAAGTAAGTCATTTCAATTGGGAATGCCAAACGCACATTACTAATTCCCAACATGGTCCTAATTTATATTCACTTCAGTATCTTTATATGGTGTTATATCTGTGCATGTATGTGTGAAGTTCCTGTACACACACCTGTTTACACAGCACTGGCTGTTTCCACTACTGTGTGTTTGCACGTGGGAGTGGTTTGAAATGTAATGTGGATTGGCAAGGAATGACGCTGCGCAGAAAGAACCCTTTCTTTTCTACGCAGTATGTTCCGAGCAGTGGCGGGAGATACATTCTGTTCGCGCTATTTCCACCTTTTCAAGTGTAAGAACTGAACTCAGAAACTAGCAGTGGTTTAACATCGCTACTCTATACAGTGGCCAGCACGCTGCATTGTTTTGTACAAGTAGACTTCTGTTGTAGGCCTAAAGTCTTCTCGTAAAGGCATACTACTTGGTCGTTGTTGTTTCTCTTTTCCCTTGTTACTGTGCATTAACTTATGTAAGCCTGTGAAAAATAGGCCAGTGGGCCACCGGCTATTGCAAAAGCAAAATCACCGGCTATTACCCCAGCTGAACTTTACGCGGACGAAGACAGGACAGACACACACAGGCACTGTTCCTTTTTTGGTTCGTGTAAAGTCACGCTGCTTTTTTTTTTTCGCCATGCATCTATACCTAGTCGCCCGAATGCCAGCTGTCATGAACGTCACAGTGCGCGGGCTGTCATCAATGGTGATCCTCACCGAGCATTCTGTGCACGGGTCTTCGCTGGTGCCTCCCTTGCTGGCCCGGTCCCGGCTGGCTCCGTAGTCGCATGCCTATCTTGAGGTACAGCACTGCTATCAGTGTCATGGGAAGGCAGAAGAAGGCGAACGTCGAGCACTGGAGCAGCGGAAGGCTGACCGCCGTCGTGTCCATCGGCAGGGCGCAGAAGGCCGACTCGGGCACCACGCGGCCCGAGCCCAACGGAAAGTCGACGAAGTTGATCCGGGTGTATATGGCGAACGGTACGGCGCTGACCAGCGACACCACCTGATCATTTGTGAAAAAAAAGCATGTGTGACAATACATATCCTCCTGAGGTCTGTTCGGGGACATATAAACGTTTTTGAAGTCGATTCTTATTACTGACTGGCATGTTTGCGAACTGAAAAACCACCTTTTTTGTTTAAATTCTGCTACTGAATGCCAGAAGCGGCCGCTCCACGTATACTTGGACAAAGTAAGCATCTCCCCACGTCTCATGTGCTAAAAACTGATTTTCTTTCCACGAATACAGTGGTAAAGATGAAACGTCGTATGGTAGGTTGCCCTTCTGACTCGGTAATCTCAGTTTTCATGTTATTTCACCATATTTGAAGATGACTTCATAGTTGCGTTTTGTCGTTTCAGGCGGCACAACAGCATATAATCCAATTAGCGTCTATTTTCTCTAAAGGTGGGGGCAAGAATATGTATTAACCACTCCCATATGCTCCGCCACGGATCTCGCATCATATCTAGTTTGACTATATTATGTACTCTCAAATACGTCGTCATTCGCAGCGAGAAGAGACCTTTTGTAGGAAAGAAAACATCAAAATCTAAAATCAGAGTGGCACCACCTAATGTGGACCATGGTACTTGCCATATGACATCAGCACTGGCTGAACGACACAAAGCGGCAGAGGAGGAGATCACATGGGGAGTACGTCAACTCGGCGGTTCTGGTGCAGGTGGTTCAAATTTTGAAGCAATAGCTGGACCTTTGGTGGTAATTTCCTACTTAACAAAGTCATATAATTGCATACAGGAAACTGTGATAGATTTCTCCGACAAATAATCCATCTGTCGATCTAAGCCGGGTAATTATTTTCCTTTTGTGCCCCTTTAAATAGGAAATCTTCCAGATATTCAGTATAGCAAGTGATGTGTTGTGTTTTGTGTTACTTAAACAGGTTGAATAAATCTGCCTGGCGCTGCCATTGGTTAAACGCCTAAATGCTTAGCTCAGTCAGTGGGTGGAGCGCATGCTCCGGAAATACGTTGGTCGCAGGTGTTATCCCTGGACAAGGACGATTACTCTGTAGATTCTTTTTGAGAAATGTGTTGTACCCTTGTGCAACTTTAGGATGGACGACAATCTGTTTCCAAGATTTAGGAGTGCGTCTCGGTTGTCTACGCTACACATGCAAAGTGGTTATGGCCCCGCTACGTGCATGCTCTTAAGTGACGTCAAGTTGAACGTCCCGCATCACCCACGCATGGCCAATGCATAAATCTGTGGCGTCCAAATGGTAGATGGAAATCAAACCAATTTGGCAGCAATTGTTCCGCCTTTTGTAAAAACACACCAACGTCAAGACGTGCAGCCGACATCAGTAAGGGCTGACGTAGATCTAAGAGCTTATCTACAGGTGACGTGTCAGACTTGTGACCTCGTATCTACGTATACTACTCATAGCTAGCTATAAACACCACGTGACCAAGATTGAAGACACGTGGGCCGCATGCAAGAACACGCGACTCACCCAGATGATGGCGATGATGCGTACGGCACGCGTCAAACATGACGTAGTCTGCAGGAAGAGTGGGTGATAGATGGCCACGTAGCGCTCTGCAGTGAACGCCACGATAGTCAGAACGGAGGCGTAGGAAGTAGCCTCCGCCACCAGGGCCCGGAAACGACACAGGGCCTCGCCCAAGCGCCATGGGTACTGCTGCCAGTACAGCTTCAGGTCGTTGGGAAGCCCTGGGCAAGGGTTAGTGGACACAGAGACGTCATTTCTCACGCATAACCCGAAAATAATTGCGGTGCGATTAATTAACGGTGACAGATACTACTTGCGATGGCAAGGTATAATTAGCGTTCGCACTGCTCCGTAAAGTATCTTGTCTGAAGCTTCTTGTGTGTCATATGTTCCTCCGAGACTGAATGTGTGCGAGGACACGTATTGAGTGCTGGGGTCAGTATCGTCTCAACCACGCCTTTTATTACATCGTCCTGGGGGACAGGCCCACTTTATGTTACGCCCGCACCTACAACAAAAGCTGCTGAATGTTCAGCGTATTGCTAGTAACAATTGCTAGACAACGTTATACAATTACTCGACAACTGCTCGACAGTAATGCTAGACAATGAAGACAAAAAAAAAGCATACGGGAAGTTAACTGTCATGCTTACTTGAAATGTAGAAGTACTCACTTAAGGCAATATGAAAGTGGACAAAAAGATGTCATGCCGCAGCTGGCCACAGAACCACATCGCATTATAACGTGCCACGGGTTCAATGTGATGGCGGCATTCACACCAGCGACTGACAGAGATCGCGTGACCGACCGAGCAGCTATTCACGACAACCGATGTTCACACCGGCGTGCACGACCCGTCAGTCGCCACGCCCAAATGTCTGGCGATTGCTGCTGTTGCAGGCGTTCCCGTTTGCTCGCGCAACCATGGCCACGTAAAATAGTCATCATTATATTCCGACGTCCAACTCCTCCGCCGCTGATTTTTTTCAGCAGATTTGCGATTCCAGTCGTGAAAATAAAGAATCGGTCTGCGTGCGACTTCACGAAAGCAACCATTTGAGACCAACTTGGTCGCGGTGTGAATGCCGCCATTGGCCCTAACGTGTCGAGTTGTCGTGGGCCGTCATAACTGCTGCATGCCGTAATCTAGTTAGGGGACGTCAAAAAAATTAAATTATGGGGTTTTCCGTGCCAAAACCAGGATTTGTATATGAGGCACGCCGTAGTGGGGGACTCCGGATGTTTGGACCACCTGGGGTTTTACGGAATGTACAGAGTACGCGGTCCAAACATTTTCGCTAACAAAATGACTTTTTCGTAAAATTTGACGCTACATTCGTAAAATCGTAAAGAGGCGGAAATTGGTAAACTTCGCGAAGAATTCGGGAGAGTTCGCAGGTGTGCTTTCCATATTGTTTTATATATGTTTACATGATAAACAATAATAATTATTACAACCCGACCATTGACTCATCTTGAAATCTCTCCGACCAATCCCTTTCGACAGGACAGCGCGTCATGAAGCAGCGAGTATCGACATACCGTTCTGCGCATGCGCTAAGAAACTCGTTAGAAACGTGCCACAAACTGATTGTAACCGGATGAAAGACGTGTAAATCCCCATATCGTTCGAAAAAACACTTTCTGAGGTGGCGCAAACACGAGAGGTGAAAAGTACCAGTTCACGACTCAATCTCAGTTTTTCCTTTGCGTCCGCAGCTATTCTTTCACCGACTTGCGGATTGCGTTGGTTGGTCTTTCTCCACTTCTCATCAGGCACCGGGAACTGGGCTATCGGTGCAAGACCCATCCCTCTGGGGATCCATTAGCGCGGACTGTTGTCGGTCCTATCCTGGGACGAAGAGTGCGAGGTCCTGCAATGCGATAGCGGTGATTGAATGGGGACGCTAGCCCGATCCCCAAAGACGCCTCGTCTGAGTCTTCGGTTGCACCCTCAGGGAAGGGAGAGCGGTACTGGCATTGTTTCGTGCTCTGTGTGGGGCAGGTAGTGGTTTTATTTTAAATTTGCTCGAGGAATGCTGGTTGTTGCTGTTTCGGCGTCTTTCGTGCATCAGGGTATAATGGGATTCCGATAGAAACTTTGCTACAGTGTTGCCAAGCAATCAGTTTGTCCACAAGCATAGGCTTTCTTTTTTTCTTCCACCATGACTTTCCCCGAGGGAACATGTAATCAAGAACTGGAAACATTTGTGTAGGTTTTTCAGAAGGGCTTGCCTTACATATTTAGCTCTGTTTTGCGGTGTGCCTATTGGGACGTCGTTCTTTTAAAGGAAGTCTTGAAAATGGGCTAGTTGGCATTCGATAATTACTGTATGCTTGAAGCACGAGGACAAGATATAGAGCTGCAGCAGA
This sequence comes from Dermacentor silvarum, assembly GCF_013339745.2. Classification (NCBI taxonomy): domain Eukaryota; kingdom Metazoa; phylum Arthropoda; class Arachnida; order Ixodida; family Ixodidae; genus Dermacentor; species Dermacentor silvarum. The sequence goes on from NC_051162.1 coordinate 112,673,485, forward strand.
ACTGATAGTTGGGCGAGTTGTCTCCCCTTCACTGTGTCCGTGTCAATTGTGTGCGCAAAAAAGATTTCACTATGAAAGATATAGAGACTTGCGGTCAGACACAGACAGATGAGCACTGACTTGCACCGGCGTTCGAGAAGTGCCTGCACGACCAGTGGACGATCGTGCAGTCGCCCTGTGCGTTGCGAAGTAATTGTTTTGCTAATTCGAATCGAGGATAGTAGTAAAAGTAATAAAAGTCGTCCATGTTCTCCCTTCCTTCACACACTTTGGGCGCAGCGCAAACAAACAAACAAACACAACGAACACAGCATTGTCAGGCATCCCAGTTGATCGTTGCAAATCATATTTGCACAGTATTCAGAGCTGCAAATCGATTAGCACTTTCGGGCTCAGCGTTGCTGTAGGGTACGGCAACCTGGTGTCTGGCTACACCACTGACGCCGGTCAGGTAAATCTTCATTCTTTCTGCCGCACGGTTTCGTGCGGATGGACAGTGGACACCGCCTGGACAACTGCACCGCCTAAGATACCCATAAGAGGAAATAGTTTGAAGCGCAAAAAAAAAAAAAAACACAGACACAAAAGGGCACATGAGACACAGACGAGCGCAAACTACCAACAAGGTTTATTGACCACCACACGTGTTTATACTATGTCCCGCATTACCGCTGCACATGCGTAGAGTTTCTTCTAAGAAAGGACAGCTCTTTATCGGACAGGTGTACAGAAGGAGTGCTGATACAGGCTGAGCCTAATGCAGATATCTTTTCAGCTTCTATTATCTCACGGGTGAGTCTATGGTCACTTCTGCTGACAACAGCACACTTTTCAAAAAGAGGTCTACATTTACAGGAACTACAGTGCATCGCCAACCAACCATCACGTGCCGTTTTCTTTACGTTTAGCGCGTGCTCTTTCAACCGTTCATTCAAACATCTCCCAGTCTGCCCTATGTATTGCTTGCCACATGTTAGCGGGATACTGTAGACTACATTAGTAGTACAGAGAACAAAAGGGTCTTTGTGCTGCTTATTGCAGCCTCTTTGATTACGACCGTACTTCTGATTGCAGATTTTAATGAGCTTTTGTGGTGCCGAAAACACAACTTTAACTTTCGAGCGGCCTGCAATCTTTTTGATATTATGTGACAGCCCATGAATATAAGGGATGACAGCCACTGTCATCCCTTATATTCATGGCCGCTCGAAAGTTAAAGTTGTGTTTTCGGCACCACAAAAGCTCATTAAAATCTGCAATAAGAAGTACGGTCGTAATCAAAGAGGCTGCAATAAGCAGCACAAAGACCCTTTTGTTCACTGTACTACTAATGTAGTCTACAGTATCCCGCTAACATGTGGCAAGCCACGGCCGCTGGATAAAAAAAGGTGCGGCCTGCCGCGTCGGGCGCGTTGCAATGGGAGCGAATGTGATAGCCGTAGTTTCATTGTCGGCCACTTGGCTGGGCCGAACGGCGCTAGTCATCGGCGATGGAACGTGCCGTCGGCTGGCACGCGCGACGGCGTTCCAAGCGCGTTCCTCACGCATTTGCTATGCCGATGCCAGACAACAGCCCCCGATGTGTGGCGCCGCGGCGGATCACACCGTTTTCGATGCACGCGGCAGGCCGCACCTTTCTTTAATCCAGCGGCCGTGGGCAAGCAATACATAGGGCAGACTGGGAGATGTTTGAATGAACGGTTGAAAGAGCACGCGCTAAACGTAAAGAAAACGGCACGTGATGGTTGGTTGGCGATGCACTGTAGTTCCTGTAAATGTAGACCTCTTTTTGAAAAGTGTGCTGTTGTCAGCAGAAGTGACCATAGACTCACCCGTGAGATAATAGAAGCTGAAAAGATATCTGCATTAGGCTCAGCCTGTATCAGCACTCCTTCTGTACACCTGTCCGATTAAGAGCTGTCCTTTCTTAGAAGAAACTCTACGCATGTGCAGCGGTAATGCGGGACATAGTATAAACACGTGTGGTGGTCAATAAACCTTGTTGGTAGTTTGCGCTCGTCTGTGTCTCATGTGCCCTTTTGTGTCTGTGTTTTTTTGCGCTTCAAACTATTTCCAACGTACAACCAACAGGCCCAAATCGCTACAATTCTACCCATAAGAGGTAGCGATCGAAAGTTTCGTGACCAAGAAATGTCAACTTTGTCCTGACAGGTCTGCGACTGGAGTTTCAGTGACGCAAGCTACGTGCTTCATTAGGTTAAAGCCCTGAAGAAAGTCGAGTGCTCTTGCCGGGAACCCTCGTTCGCCATATTTGCTGGTCGGTAACTGACGGCAGCTATACGGTCCTCAGCAGATGAATTGATACAGCCGAGGCCACCAGTTGCTCCAGGAAGGTCGTCTGTGACATCCCGCTTAGCTCCGACCCTACACGTGGGGAGCATGCCATCAGTGTGAAACACCAAGTATTGCGCCAACCTGGCCTCGCACTGCAGGTCGTGCGGGTGCAGGCCAGAACTCGAAGAAGTCCCCGTCGTCGACACGCATGCACGCCGACCAGCGGAAACGCGATACCATCGAGGCCTTTGCGATTGTCAAGCATGGCCAATCATGGCAACACCGCATTCATTGGACTATCTGGAAAAGAGGTCACGTATCCATACACCAACCTACCCCCCCCCTGACCTTCACTCAAGCTTCCCTAGTCACTGCTGTATTCATTTTACAGCAAAGCTGTATATGACTAGCATCCCGCGATTTCTCCGTCCAACCCACCGGTGCCGCATGCGCCTCTGGGTTCCTTGCAGCACTACCAGATGGCGCTCGCCTCCGCGCGTCCGCGGCAGCGGTGCCGCTGGCCGTGCGGGGGAAAAAAGAGAACCAGAACCCTCGCCGTCGCGCTAGTGATGCAAAACTATCGGTAAATTGACCATCGATAGCATCGATAGTTTGTTTTAAACTATCGATGGTGTGAAAAGACTATCGATATTACTACTATCGACAAATTGTCGATAGTAATATCGATAGTACAAACAATAGTATTACGATCGATAGTGCAATTGGTGTTACTATCGATAGTACCATCGGTAGTATTACTACCGATAACAGTATCCATATTGCTGTTAATGATTATGCTGTTGTTGGCCGGCGATAGCCTACTATCAGCAATACTCAGTTCGTTTAAATTAGGAGCAATCCATGGCTAATGAAATAAATTACTTCCACAGTGAAAATGCCAACCTTACCAACAAACTTGGTTCTTGAATATCTTTATTTTTAATTAACAAAATGCAATGTAAATTTGAAGCCGCGCAGTTCCGCCGCATGTAACGGCTTCATTTCAGCTACATATGAACAGTTCAACTTAGTTACCGTGTGTCAGCCAAGCATTCTGGCGAAGGAACACAAGCATGTCAACTTTCTTGCCCTTCAGCCTGCTCCTCCTATCGCAAATGATCTGGCCAAGACGCCGAGAATACGCGTTCTGCGGGTACCGACGTTGCTGGAATGCACAAGTACATCCTAACCAATTCAGACAGCGGCATTATGGAGCATTGCGAAGACTTCCAGAGTTCTAAAGGGTTGGTATTCCTTTCCTGTGGATGTAACTCCAGGTACTGGCGAACAATTATGCTCTGCGTTCGAGGTTGCGGTTGAAGGCTCCTCTTGCTGTCTCTCAAGGAACCGCAGCATTGGGCTTCATGTCGCAGCTTCGTTTAGGTCCGCCTGCTGTCTAGATGGTTCAACTGCAGGACCAGCTGGGCTTTCCGCCAATCGCCGGCTTAGTTCGCCAAGCAAGCAAGCACTGGCGCGGTCTGCGTTTCTTCTGATCGAAAACGCTCGCTCCTTTAGTCGTGGGCCCAGCAGTGTTGCAAGAGACGTTAACTGTCTTTCTTCATAAGTGTCCATTCTTTTATGCTAGGAGGAGATGCACCCTCGAAGAACTTCTCTACCAACTTCGGTTTTTAGCGCAGGCTCCGTGCGCTCTTCCAGCTCTCGCGTGATGCCGCAGACCACGGGAACTACCAAGGAAATGGTAAGGTACTCATACCCAGGCACTAATTTCGTGGCCTCCTCGAATGGTTCCAGTATTTGGGTCGCTGCTGCCAGCACAACAAGGGCATTTGCGACACTGACATTTTATCCAGCAACTGTACGTAGGGTACATCTGCACGGCTCGGTGACGGGTAGACTGTGATAACGAAGAGTCCTGTCACAGTTACCACCACCACCATATACCACGAACTCGGGGAACCAAGTTTATGCTGCTATGAGTTCGCGTGGTTGTTTTATACTATCGATAGTACTATTGAAAGTACAATCAATAGTACTATTGAAATTACTATCGATAGCGCGAAATTACTATCGATACCATCGATAGTTCGATAGTGACTCAACTGTCGATATTATCGATAGTACTGTCGATAGTTCTGCATCACTACTTCGCGCTTAGCAATCGCCGCAAACGTTTCCCGGTAAAGATTACGGTTGCATAAGGTGCAGTTGCCGGGAAGCGGCAACTGATTTTTGAGCCCGTTTTCTTTCGATTTTGGGCTGTTTATGTCTGCCGATACATTTATTTGGAAATCGGTGCCCATGTGTTCTGTTGCCTTAATCTTGTGTCACTTTGCGCGTTGTTTGGCGCACTTTGTCTTCATTCAAACAAGGCAAGTTAACGACCAGTTTGCTGTGCTCCAAGTCAATGATTAATTAAAGTACAAAAAAGTAACTAGGAATCGAACACTTACTGAGACAGGTAAAAAAGAAAGCTAGCGGTTATGTTGTTATACCGGTTATAGCGGTTATACCAATTTGGCCTTATCAGCTGCCCTATACACCGAATGTGGAGTGCTTGTAGCGCAGACAACTTATCACAATATGTAAAAAAAAATATTCACTTGAAAACATTGATTGAACTGTTCAGTGGATCTTTTCCTTGTTGCTTCACGTGATTTAAGCTATTAGGAAATGTCAGGTAAACTACGTGTTACTACGTTAATTTTCCTTATTTGCACTCTTTGATTATCTGCACGTTTTCTTGTTTACCTCTTACGTTTACTTTTGTGTTGTCATTTCACTAATTATCTAACAATTCCTTTATCGCAACCCCACGCTCTAATAATGCATTTGAACCTTTAACGGGGCAATAAATAAAATTAGAAAAAGCTGTCACGTATTAACGCTGCAGCGGACGCTAGGTGAACGGTACGTTGCTATCGATATCGATTTATCGAGCTAACCTTGCAACAGCCTGAAAGCAATGAGATCGAGGTTCTCCGGAAAGCGTGCGTCAAACGCACTCAAGTCAAACGAGATGTTGCGCGATACCAAGCCCGCAGTAAATGCGCTGCGGTGCTTTTGCTGTCCATAAACAATCAGTAACGTTGTGCGAACCTTCCGGTACATCCTGGTGAACGTTAATCGAGCGCGCGACGGAGGTGGTGTCGTTAGTGTTCTTGGAAAAGGCGCTCTGTGCGACGATATGCGCGAGAAAATAGGTTCAGTGGCCTGTGGATGCCCTCTCTGTCAATCATTGTCTATAGATGGCTTGCACTGACGTCATTGTAGCCGCCATGTTGGTGCACCGACACGATGATAAGCTGGGTCCGTAACGTCGCGTGAAAGCTTTCAATAAGATGGATTGGACTGAAGGGCTCGTAGCCGCCACGTTGGTGCCCCGACACGGTGATAAGGTGGGTGCGTGACGTCACGTGAAAGCTATCAATTTGTAGAAAAGTATACGCCGCGCGCCCTGCACGACGTCCTCACGGCTGTACCTTGCATAGTATACCCTGTGGCTATACTGCATGCTACTGCTTCCTTGCGCATATTGATTCGATTACTGAGAGCTGCAGCGCACTTAGCCTGTCATAAAAAGACGTGAAATTTCAGTATCCCTTAGTAAAAAGCAAAGAAAGTGGTTTGCTTTGGTGTCTTACCAATCCCCATTTCTTGGGTGGCTTAGCTAGAAAACTTGGCAGACGTTCGCAAGAAGATAGAGGCTTCAAGTGATCAGCAGTTTTCTAACAGGGAAAGCCGCCTGAGCCAGTATCTCGGAAAGGAAAACTGAAATGCTGCTACAAAAAGCAGGGGTTACCCTGAAGAAGACAAGTCCCTGTGTCGAGCACTGGCTCCAGTGGCCTTCCTTGTTCAACTATTATCGATCACGTGACAAGCAGCGTTGCTTTCTGTGTGCGTGTGCGCGTACGTGTCATTTGGCAATGGCGGTTCCGACGCAGACCAACAATCGCAAAGTTCGCACATACAGTTCCACCCATAAAGAAGCCCATTGAGGACCGTGACATTACAGAGCACAACAAGCTGATAACAAGGAAACCAACATGTCATTCCCTCAAAGCAAATTTCTGGAGTGACGCTTTTGTGCGCGGCTCTTAGAGATGACTTCGGGGCGCTAAGAAAGATCTCGAAGCTGTTTTTAAAGCGAAGCTTCGTACCTCTACCAGCCAAGGGTTCTGTCGTGTCCGTCGTTGTAATCAAAAAACGATCCCGATGAACCTCTAAGAATTGCAGGTATAGCAGTATAGCTTACTTGAATTCAGGCATTTAGCGTACAACTAAGCACTCGTTTTCGCAGGAAAAACCACAAAAACAAGCTTCAAAGTGATGAGCCAACATGATGGATGATAAGGGCTGCGGGCAAACAACGGAAACAGGCTCGGCGCGGTCCGTAAGATTAGATTGCAGCTATTGCAAAGCTTATGCAGCTGCTTGAAAGAGGGTTGACGTCATTCGAAACCCTTCCAGCCTAGTAACTGCTTCGGTTCATTTTCTAGACTACCCCACTATGGGTATACCACGGAAAGTAAAGACGGCAGAACGTGCATTCGCGGAACGTGCATTGATTTAACCTTGGCAAAGAATGTAACTACAGTGAAAACTGAAAATTTGAGTGTATATCACACCGATCATAAAACAGTAGTGAACATTGTTGTGAAGTAAATAATAATAAAGGTCGTCGTTAAAGTTACGTTGTAGTGTGTGAAATATCAAGTGCGCCGCAGTCACCGTGAGGGTGGCGTAAAAAGCTTCGCTTTCCAACCACCTTCACAGAGTGGGTTGGCGGGCAATCTTTTTCCGAGCTGCACTGCCTTTATTTCCGTCAAACCCGCACTCAAACAGACCCCAATAGTGCTACTTCTTGTCCTGGACATCCTTCTTAACTGTTTCTCGCTTTCATTAAGTCCACCTCAACTTTATAAAAAAAAAGCAATTTGGACGTAGGTGAAAAAAAAAGCAATTTGGACGTAGGTGCACTGGCTCAGACCAACGTTGATTGCCTTATCTTTCATTAGTTGTGGTTTCTCTTATTTTTTTTTCTTTTGCTGAGTAGCGTTTCGCTCTGCTCTGTTTGCTATGCCTCACTTGAATTCGACTCTTCAAGGTTCCCACTTGCTGTTAAAGCCGCGAGAGGGCGCTTTGGAATTGACACTTTGTCGAACGCAGAAAGCATCCGGCACCGGTTTCAATCAAGAACTTCCGCTCTGCGCGGACATTTCCGTTTGCTCGAAAGCATCCGGGGCTTTTGTGCAAGAAAATTACTCCAGCGACTTTACTTCTTCTTACGAACAGGCTTGGCCAATCGAAACAGTTTTCTCCAGTTTGCCGAAGAAGCGAGAGAAATATTGGTCGACTGTTTGTCCGTATACCGGCGCGTCTGCACATAGTCAGGCCACATTCTTGCAGCCTCAAAAACTATTTCCGCAATGCACTTGGTGGGCGGCCAGCAAAGCAATTTGCAACTTGCGACCTGTTGTCATTGCTTCGCTCGGCTCTACTTAGGACGATTCGCGATGTTTGCGTAAGTACGGACGTACATATCGAATTATCGCTCAACCGTGTTTCTGGGTGCTTGAGCTGTCTCATTTTATTCAATAACTTTGATAATCTTGCCTTTCTTTCAGTTTTTAGGGGGTTTTTTTCACTGGCGTGAGGATGGTTTCCATATTCAATCGATGTCGCCCTTGTCTTGATGTCCTGTAAGCATTTATCTTTTGTTTCGAATGTTCTGTTAAACATTGTGAGGGTGCAGGACGATCATTGAGCGATAAGGTGAAGTTTAATGCTTTAATCGCTTAATTTTTATTGTATGTAAATTCTCGCTTGTAGATTGAGCAGTCATCGTGTTATGTTCGTTAGTGGGAGAAACACTCAGTTCAAATCATCGACCTGCAGCGTCTAAACACCGACAGCAACTTAACGACTTCTTCTATTTCAATCTGTCGCATCTGGTCGTTAATGACAACCCACTTTGTTATTGTTACCATCATCGTATACACTTTGGAGATGCGTGCAGTGCAAATACGTTTCCAGAAATATCCAATCGTTCTGTCCTGAATCGACCGGTTATCGACTGTCGAAAGTCAATACTGCAGCAAACAATGCCACTAGTGGCGGTCCTGATCACACTGAGGGACTCCAATAATATAGCATTTCTGTTTTTTTTTTTTTGCGTGCCATACTATCGCGATCAAACAGTAAGGAGTGAAGAACAAAATAGTATACGATAAGAGCACACATTAAAGGAAGAACTCCCCCACCCCCTTTTTTTTATTCCTTCATCCACAAAAAAAAAAAGCCGCAATGCACCTGGCATTCACAGACCGCTCAAGGTTGCCTTGAGCCTAAGTATAGAGGGAGGATGGATGGATGAGGCTGAACCCTTTAAACCGGGAGAATGTCGAAGAATACCGCCATCTAGCGGTGAGGTCCGCAGATCTGCATGTATTCTGCACATGGTAATATTGGTCCGTTCGTGCTACACCTACACGTATAGACGGACGAGATGGAGGCTTTTTATTCTGTTTCATCAGGCCACGCGGGGTAATTTCTCAGGTGAAGTGCACGAACCAACCTGCAATGACGTGCAGTGATATTCAGTGACGGGATAAAAGCCCAGCCTGTACAATGTTCTGTTCTCATTTTAGAATGTCTGGTACTTTCAATTGATGTACTGTCTGTATTACATTTTGTGGCACGGATTGTTTAAAAAGCACTTGTGATACAGGAATTCTTTCGAGTGCTGGGACCCAACTGTACAATGCTGACCTATATTACATTTTTTTTCGCTACCGATAAGGTGTCCCTGACGTCACAGACAGGACTAAACAGAATGGAACACTGCATCTCTATTTCTTCTTCTTCTTTCTTTTTTTTCTGGAGTTTTACGTGCCAAAACCAGTTTTGATTATGAGGTACGCCATAGTGGAGGGCTCCGGATTAATTCTGACCACCTGAGGTTCTTTAACGTGCACTACAACGCAAGCCCACGGGCGTTTTTGCATTTCGCCTTCATCGAAATGCGGCCGCCACGGCCGGAGTTCGATCCCGCGATCTCGTGCTCAGCAGCGCAACGCCTTAGCTGACTGCATGAGCCACCGCGGCGGGTGCATCTCTATTTCATAGACCCAACATGAATGTCTTTGCTAAAACTCGCATAACTTTTTGGCGACCAATTTCGTTCCAGTCGGGTTGAGGCATGTGTCACAAACACATACGGGATGGTAATCATTAGCGCTTTGAACGTTCACTACTAGGAGGTAAATCAACAGTAAAAAACAAAAACAACAACAAAACAACACAGGAACAGCTTCTCCACCCCTTGTTTTTAAGCAATCGGAATCCACGCAGTATTTTTATATCACTTTGTCTAGGAATGAAAAATGGACGATATTCGATTCGTCATTGGAAGGTCATTTTTCTCGAATATTTTGTTTCGGTTCAATTTGCAAATTTCACTGTTGGCACACTCCTGCTAATATGTTAACACGTAACAAGAAACTCTGCCGTTGAACATTAAGTCTCATTTATTCTCGTTCAATCTCACTTAGTGTCTGGGAAATTGATGTTCAGCCACTATGACCACTCGAAAGCAATTTGGGCGCCCTCCTTCATATCGCTCAGCCAGCCGTACTTATCTGACGATCCATTCCCATTTTATGTGCCATAAAACGTCACGGATTGGCAGTAAAACGTATCACTTTTTTACGGCCTTTTACGATGCGGTGATCTTGCAAATTCTGTTGTACCATAGTCATTCCCGGAACGTTTTAAAAGAGAAGGTGAAAATGGATCCTTCAGAAACTCCATGCTACTAAAAAAATTTACCGTTTCACCATCATCTACACTTTAACCACCACTCGGCTGTCAGGAACATCTTCAGAGCTCTAGACGTGATGAAATGTTTTCTCCCCTACGTTGACTACAGTTTCGTAGTTGAAATATTTTAAGGCCCTAATTCCTCAACTTTTCAATTCATTTTATTTAATGCTGTATTGTTTTATCAGCTTCAGAAGTTGTTCCGGCTCGCCGATGTAGCTCTGTACTTCTACGCTGGGTCGTACTTTTACATCCACCACGCTGGCAGCGGAGAATGGGCGAGAGTTCCGAACATGCCGGGTTATTTTGACGACATTGTTTTCCGAGAGTTCAATACACCCTATCGCAACAGTACGATGCTTTGAGAAGATATCGCAGACCTTGCTGAAAGAAAAGGAATACCAAAAACTAAAAAAAGAACAAACTAGCGGTACGCTATTCCACATAATCAAAACGACCTATAGTGAAACAGGCCTGCCGGGGGCAACTCATAACTGCGCGATCGATGCTCAAGCGCACTCCATAAAGCAGCCTTAGGCAAAAGACCTGCGCGCGATGGTTACGCGAATTCTGCATGGTTCATTTAAAAAGTTGCGAAAACTTGATGGTCTAACAACGAAGAACAAGGTCGAGGCTAACAAGGCTGGCGGCAGCAGTTCACCACGCTTGAATCGTTGGAGCTGACCCTGATGTGCACAAGATAAAGTGGTCAAAAACAGCGCTTCTTATAAAGTGAGTTCCTGCTGTGCTATAATATACTCCTTTGAAACGGAGAGAAAAACTTCTCGCTTGCTGTTTATTAGCTTCAGGCTGGTTCTCCAAAGCATAACTAAGTGTGGCGGCAAATTTGATGGCTACATAGAGGGAATGTCCAACGACCCCGAACGGGGCCGTGCACGATCGATGTGTTTGAAAATTCAGCATGCTTGACTAAAATGGTGGCCAGGACCTGCTAGTGCCCAAGGGAATGACGTAGACCAAGAGACCCGCCATGGTATCCTCAGTGGATATGGCTTTTGCGCTGCGTGAACTTGAGGCCGCGGAGGATTCGATCTCGGCCTGTGGTGGTGGCGTTTCAATTTGGGGCGAAATGCTAAAGGCAATCAACAAAAAACGCTCCTGCACTTAAATAAGGTGCACGTTAAAAGTACAGGTAGGTAAAAGTCATTCCCGTGTCCCCACTGGGGAGCGCGTCAAAATCAGATCGTGATATTCGCACGTAAAGCGCCAGAATTTTTTTTTTCATTGCAAGCCAGGCGAACAAATCTCAAAAATCCGATTTTCAAAGCACGGCTGGTTTGAGCGAACTGGAAGTGCAGAAAGCTCGAGCGACATTAAAAAAAAAGAAAAAAAGAAAAAAAAAACGTTGAGTGTTGCGAACCGAGTTATACCACGTATAGCTAGTTATTTGCAATGAGGCAACTGTTTGTTTTGCGCTGTAATAACAAATAAGTGCTGGCAACTTGTCCTGCGTAGTGATACTCCCCAAAGGAGTTCGTTTAATTTACTTATGCCCATTCAGAGTGAACGAGCTACTGCAGCGCAGGGTGGGTGAAAGGGTAAGGGGGTGTTTGATAAATCTCTACAGTGGAGTCAAATGGGGGACAACATCTTTTCGGGGTGTTACTTTAAACGTACTCCCTGGAAGAGTACCACAACCCTCTAAAACAGAGTTCAGTATTGCACAAGCACTTATTACACCATACATGGGAATCGCTGCCCTCCATAACTTTTAGAAAAGTACCGTGAGCTAGTTTGCGACAGCACAGTGCTGGAGCTACCGTCTCCGGCCAAAAAGTACAGATAAGTCCGACGCAATTGGATCACCGACATGAAGAGCGAACGCTCTATAACTACTTAGTGAATAAATCGATTTTCGAGTGTGTGGATGTCTGCAGGAGCGAAATCACATTCGGTTCATAGTTGGTTAATGCGACGTTTGTATCGTCACGATGACGTAAGTTGGCTGTAGAAGCTTACGGACGCCCCCCAGAGGGGATTACCTGCACAGTAAGAACCATTCAGGCATTACAGAAAGACGAAAATAGACCTTATGTCATTCTGTGTGTGTCCCGTTCGTCTTTTTTAATCGGCTTAGCTACTAGAAAAGAATGAGGCCGGCTATAACATTATCCGCTTACAGTTTGTTCAATAAGAAGTGGCTGTTGTAGGGGAGGGAAGGACTTATAGTTTAGGGACTTCTATGAAACACCCACGTGGATTCTATATATCGTAACGCATTCAATGTACGCACGTAAACAAAACAAAACAGACAAAGAAACAAACAAACGAAAAGGAGGCTGCTCACTGGCGTAAATCCCGCAGGCTGCTTACCAGTTCGAGTCGGGGTAATAAAGCTACCCACGATTCAGCAAATAAAGGAGCTCCAAAGCAAAGTTTGTTTTTGCTGTCTTGCCAATCATTTCTGGAACGACTATTCCAGTACACATTACGTTGCATACGCAAATTAAGCTCTGCACTTGTGCAATACCGTCGGGGATTCGTGTGGGGATCGGCCTGCAGCTTTATGCTATATAACTCTATCGATTGTAAAAAAGAAGACAGGAAATGATAAAGCAACACGCCATCGCCGACGGGCGGATGAACAGCGTTGCTAATACACGCAGTCACGTCACTCGTTTTCTCTTTATATCGAAACTGCGTGCCTCAAGGCATTAATGGAAGCGTGGGATTTGCAGGGAGAATTGCGCCCGACGAAGTGCTCGGATCCAGAAAGCAGTTAAGGGCACGGCGGTGTTTACAGATGAAAAAAAAAAAAAAACCAGTGTAGGTTGCAGGGGGAACTAGAACCGATGCAACATCATAACCGAGATATGTGCGACTAAATTAGGAATATCACGGATAAGATCAATACGCTCCCCGTGGTGTTTTGATGCACTTCAGATGATGTCATGAAATAGGAGGGGGGGGGGGACAGAAACAGATGTGTCATAACGCGTGCTGTTCTTATGCAAGTATTAACGAGTTTAGCATTGCTTCCTACCAAACTTTCCAAAACCTTTGCAATTGCGTTGGGAAATACATATTCACAACGAGAAACAATAAACTCGGTGGCGTCAAACAGGTTCCAAAGCAAAAGCAGCCGTAAATCTTTCAACTAGCAATAAACTGAGCTGCTCATTTAATTATTTACAGTGACTTGTTAAATAGGCCCTCGGCAACACGGAAATGCCTTATATATGAATGTTTGGTAACCAAACATGCATTTAACCAAACCTTATTTCCAAACATTCATCGGTCGCCATCCATTCAGGCGCCCTCTGTTTTCTCACTCACCTGTGCTGTCTTCTCCACTCTCCTCCTCCCTACTCGTGTTACCCTCTATGGCGTTTGCCGTCTCCAGTTTATCGCGAGAACTCCCATCCAACCGTCCAAAATGCGGGAAGTACAGAAGGAAATTTCGATTTAAAATATCGTCATCATTTCGAGACGGCTGCGAAAATCCATCGAGCTAGAAACAGGCTGTGGGGCTCCACCGCTCGCTGGTGATATCAGCGGGACCGATAGTACGTGACCAGGAATCGTTGAAATAAAGTGTTTTTTTTTCTTCTCTGTCTTGCTCCTCCAACACAGAAAGCTGGGCGCACCTATCTCGAACACTCCGGCGCCACACCGGCAAAGAAGGTCGTTGCTAAAGTAGCCTTCTTTTCTAGTAGCTTCATTCCATTGTTGGTTCGTTGCCCACAGGAATGGCTACTCCTAATAGTAGTATAGCAGTAGTAATCCAAATGAAAAAAGCTGTTCGCAGGAAGATGGAGCCCTAAACTGATCAGCAGTGCTCGAAGAAAGGATGTCTTTGTTGCCAACGTTTCTAGAAGGCACTTATGCTCGTCATATATATCGTCTTATCGCTCGATCAGGCGAACGCAAATCCCGTGTCGACGCATTGCCTACACAGACGTTCATTGTTTGGGCGACTGCTGATTACTCTTAGCAATAGTAGGTGTTCGTTGGTCGAATGGGAACGCGAAAAGAGTATACTGTCATAATAGCAGCAGTTATTCTGTGGCTACAGGCGCACGACAATATTATAAAATTGCATTATCTTTTTTTTGCCTTTTTTACATCGTTGTAGCAGGGATTGCCGTGATCCTTCCTGCTGGACTAAGTTCGGAGAAAAAAATACCAAATGATTTTGATGGGGCGGGGTTGTAGAACAAAATAGGTCACAATCAATATACACCATTGGAGCAAATCCTATTCGAAAATATCAAAGTTCGCGGATTTCTATTCAGTGTCACTGTTCCTATATACTGTGGCTATTTTCTTTCTTTTTTTTTGCGCAGGCCTCCCGGAAATTGGCACAGACGCCCATGCGCGTGACAGCAGGCGGAAGAGGGCCGTAATGCGGGTCGCTTGCAAACAACGGTTAGGAAGACAAGAGCGCTACGAAGATGGAAGTGTCATCCTGTTTCCTCGCGGGAAGTCGTTCTTCCAGGTCAGCGAAAAGCCCAACAGAAGCTATTTACGGGTAACGTGTCATTAAGCGCCGTGGAGCGAAGATAGAAAAAAAATGACATTTTCGGCAAGGGGGAACACCCTTTCACCCTGCCCTGTTTCACTCTCTGTCGTGTTTCTCCCCTCTATCTGGTGGGGGGGGACACCGTTCATTATCTGCGGCCTCAACTACAACCTCTTCGCGCTCTGAACGCTCCACTTGGCGTTACGCCCGTCGCCTGCGCGTCGTCGCCGCGACGGCGGCTTTGCGACGGCACAGAGCACGACTAACAGCTAACATGCTGGCTTCCAAAATAAAACACAGCAATGGTGTCGCTTAAGCGTGTCACGGGAAACTAGGTATACAGGGACGTGACAAAGACGGTCACTTAAGTGGCAGACGTTTAGCAGCTACGGGCAAAGCGAAAGCGTGCAAGTTTTTTTTTTTTTTTGCACGAAAAAGAAAACAGAAAGTCTGGTAATTGCTCAATGTTTACTTTTTCATCTGTAAACAGCAAAGTGGCGCGCAACCTTCGCGGTAACTTCTATGCCCCGATGGCTCTGACGTCCCACGAAGCGTCATTTAAAGAACATGAATTCGCACTCGACCATCTAATTCGGACGACGTGCCAAAGAGTGCACAAGATGCCTTTATTTTCCACGTTTTTTATAGCCCCTCCGTGCACCTCCCATACACCCCTATCCCCTTACCCACCTCCCCCAATTCTCACCTTCCAACCCCCTACTATACCACTTTTCTGTTGCATCGTTTCGAAAGTGAACACTGCCCTCCTTTGCGACAGGATTAGTAAGCACCCGAAGCTGAGACACGAGTCCTTGACACAGCCCAAACTCATTTCAAAGGCTCGCAGTTTTCTTTCGAGGTCACTTAAAGCGCGCGCGTCACGGCGAAGCATTTAGGTGGTAGCTTTCGGAACAGAGCTTTGAGCTCTAGCGAGGAAGCCGGAAAGCGTCAGGACAGTAATCTTTCTTAAGAGCTTTCCTGAAAAATCCACTAGGTTGCAATTTTTTCTCTACTTATTCGGCGCCATTCTTCAGGAATCAGTACGTATTGCGATGAAGACTTCATATCATTTCGATATGAATAATACGGAACACGCATGAAAATACTGGAGAGAGAATTTTCCTTATCCATGTTTCAGAAGCTTGACTGGTCATGAAGGTCGATCTATCTCTCTACTGACCACACGCATAGCGTATCGACTTCCGATGACGACGGTGATGCACTAAATGACCCACTCATACATAGTACACATGCGCACAACATCCACAAGCAAGCGGCTGCATCACGCAACTAGAGTGTCTGGTTCAAACTGGTACAGTGCACATGGGTACGAAACGCGCAAAGAAAGCTTCTTTCTTTCTTTCTTTCTTTCTTTCTTTCTTTCTTTCTTTCTTTCTTTCTTTCTTTTTTTTCATTGCTAAATCAAAGAATGGCGGGAGCTATAATACAAGCTGCAGCGAGGCAGCTTGAGGTGCCCTTTGCCCCCGTGTGACATGGTGGCAGTGAGTCGCGCAATCAACAGTATACAGAAACATGATTACATATAAATGTTGCAGTACAATAATTATTCACTGCAAGAGAGTTTTCAATAGTGCGACAAGGAAATTGAACAATGGCAATCAAAAAAATGCAGACCGTATACACACCACCACATTGTATACACTTGGCAATACGTAAATAAAAGTGAAAAATTACGTACACTTGACTATGCATACTTAAAGGTGAAAAGAAATGGTGCTAGATTAATATTGGAATGATTCGGAGAAAGAATCGGATGAGCGAAAATTGTTTCATTACAAACATTTAACAATACGTATATGTGAGTACAGGTGAAAAAGAAATTATGCTTGATTCATTTATTAGGAGAACGTTCGGATAAGTGATAGCAGTTCTGACCGTGTTATGTTGATGATATCAATGCCGGCGTCATGAAATGAATTAAGCAGTCTGGGTAATTTATTTTTGGTCATTTGCAAGCTATAGTTTGTTCTTGAAAGGGGGTATAGTCCAAATTATCAATAATGGGTAATATAGGTAGCTGTATATTTTTGCAGACAAGCAATTTCATTAAATACACTGTTCTCAAAGTTTGAATGCCATATACGAAGGAGAGAGCGGTTGCATAGGGAGTGAATTGTGGGTATGTTGTAGTCTCTTTAAGGCAATCGAACGAAACGGCATCCAGATACAATCGTGATTAGTACTCACCGAAGACGAGTATGAGCAGATCTGAGATGGCGAGGAGAAGAGGTAGTAGTTGGTGGGCGTCTGGAAGTGCGAGTTCCTTGCAATCACCAAGCACACCGTGACGTTTCCTACGACGCCGCTCACAAACACTACCACGTACAGAACCGTTAGTGGGATCACGATGGGTAGCAGGATGTGCTGAGGGCCCAGCCGAAGTTCCAGGTACTCCCGTATGGTGGCGTTGTCCTCCAGCGAGCTCACCGCCGCCACGGCGACGTTCTCCATCACAGTCGCCTCGATGAATCACCACGGCTCGCAGCACTCAGAGGTAGATCTTCGTCGAGCCTTTTTTTTTTGTAAGTTTCCTTGATTCGTGGGGCCCAAAATGGGATCGAGCCTACAACGTCGACTTGTCGCGCTTCGCTGGGTGGGACCGTTTGGATGCTTTGGCACCCTATCCGTACACTGTCTTCCTCGAAGGCAGCTGTTTCTAGATTGGTATAGCAGATGTAAGGCCTTGATTTCTTAATCGCAGTTACCGATGAGCACACACTGTTCCTAGAACGCTGTCCGCCTTGACGTTACACGCAGGAGAGCCAGAAACAGCGAGAGCTTAACTTAGGTTGCAGCTACCTACCAAAGCCCGGCTGCCAGACTCACACTTACTATGTCCATGTATGCCGACCTGGTGATTGTGTCAGTCAAATTTGAAATCAGTTAAAGGTAGTCTGCTTAGTTTATAATGTTAACTATTAGATTCCACGCGTGTAGCACTACACTTTCAATGTTACTATGGCGACAGCGTGCCTACCACAGTATATTGAACAGTTCCCTTATGAAGTTTACAACAGAAAAGTTTCTAGTGTTTTAAGGCTTCACCGTAGCGTCTAGACACCCGCCCCTGTTGGGCAGCTTGTTCGTCGCCGCGCGTAACCTACGGCTTTAGATTAAATATTTCACAACTCGCGAACCCACGTTTCCTCTCAATGCGCGGCAGTTCGCGGTAATAAAAGGAATGCCAGACGATTCTGGCGGCCGATTATTGATTCACCCAGTGGACAGGTCTTGACGTTCCCTCCGAGGTATCAGGAAAAGGTATAATGTGGCGCGATCACTTTTTCGTTTCATGGTCTCAGGTACGAGCTTTTTTACTTTGCCGATAGTATTGAAGTCCTCGCGTGCACAGTGAACGTAATACCTTCTACGACGCAGCCGCCTCGCCGTCTTGCATAAAGTAAAATATTATATGATGTATCCGAACTAGCTTTTTTCTGCCGACAACCTCCAAGAAACTGGGTTACCGCTCGTAGGAGCCTAAAATAGGCAGGTATATATAACCGACAGACTACTCTGAAACTCCACTTAGTGGTGCTTTCAAAGCAGGTCTTGATTTAACAAGTTCGCTCTGACGCACTTTTCTAACTTTAATCAATGAACTTCTTGAACATTCAACACGTTCGTGAATGAACGGCCTGCCAAAATACGTTCAACCCTGAGCATTCGGTCCGAGGATTCAGGCTTTGAGTAGTCATTGAAGGGTGTCGTGGCTTCCAATGCTAATCCAGCTGCCGTATCTTCTTCACCTTATCGACGAACGCCTTCTTACCCTTACGCGTTCAATTGAATGCTGCTGGGCGTTCAACAGTAGGCGTTCATCTCGACTGTCGCAAGTGGTCCAAACTTTGTCCGCAGCTTCAAGTCATTGTATAGTTCGCAGAAAATGCCGCCGTCGCTTAGTGAAGAGCGTCCTGCTGCGTTCAAGAACTACTGCCGCTTATAACGACGAAGAGGATGCGTGGACTATCCAGCGTACGTGCAGTCATCAAGCTGTGGTCTTTATCTCCCGCCGTGAAGCCAGCAACCATGGTGATGTCTCCAGCACTTTCCCGGCTCTCCAATTGCAGAAACACGGGTGCAGAAAAACCTGGAGGAAAACAAGAAACATCATACAAATATGAGTTGAACCCCAAGCTGTTCAACGGATGTGAGCTTGGCAAACCACATATTTGTTTTATTTTGCTAATAATGCACTTTCCCTGGATCAAGCGAAGTAGATCTGCATAAATATTCTTTTTCGGGAAGCACATCATTTGCGAAAAGACATTTGAAGGCTTATCAACATTTTGTGTTCTCTTCGTTTCACACTATAGCTAAAGGCGTGAACGTACGTTACTGCTACCGAGACTACGTCGCATTTCCGAAGAGCAGTGAAAGCATTTACAAGCGTGCAAGACTTTATACGAGTATTTCTTCTCCCAGCAGGGG
This sequence comes from Dermacentor silvarum, assembly GCF_013339745.2. Taxonomy (NCBI): domain Eukaryota; kingdom Metazoa; phylum Arthropoda; class Arachnida; order Ixodida; family Ixodidae; genus Dermacentor; species Dermacentor silvarum. Next base: position 112,692,494 of record NC_051162.1, read on the forward strand.
GTAACCGTTAGCCGCTTTAAAGCTTCCACCGAAGCCCAAGAAGCCTCTTTTTTTTATATTTCCTTCTATATTCCTTTGCCACTTTCGACATGTCCAGCTTGAGGTTTCGCCTCATAAACCTTTATGGTTCTGCGCCAGCATTTACGATTATTTCACGTCTCACGCTGCGTTCTTTTTTTTTTTTACGGCGTCTTGGTTACTGTCTCGCCTGCTATAGCTAGATTGTCACAGTCGATAGGCGATGCTTTCCGACCTCCGCCAGGAACGAAAGGCGCGACAATGAACCTCACCTAGCACACGCACTGTAATGCCGATGAAGGGCTGTGGGTATGATATAAATAAATAATAAATAAATAAATGATATTTCAGCGGCCGTATTTTGTAAAGATGCAGTTCAATCTCCACTCTTTTCGGCCTTCCTAGATCGCTTAGATGCCGCTGCGATTCCGTAAGGGCCGGTATCTGTATATGAGTATGTTAGTAAACTTTATTTATCAATGCATAACACAAATAAATGATTGCATTCAATCCTAATAAACCTATCATGCGTGTTTCTGCACTCATACGCTGTGACCGTTGCATTGTAAAGAAATACACAGTACCCGCTATGCCAACAATGCTTTTTGGTTCTGTACCCAACATCTTGTACGCGTACGTTATGTTCTAATCAAGATTTAATTTGCTTTGGTTAGCGCGACCGATGTTGAGGAAGAAGAGAAACTGAAATGGACCTTTATGAAATAAGGCTCCAGGATTTCGGATTGGGTTCTGCGTGGCTAATTAATGTTTTTTTTTTTCCTTCTTTATGCGTGTGTACAGATTTAGTGCCTTTAAAACAATAACTATGTCTCCTGGCTCGCGTGCCAAATTCGACGCACACTCTTGCAGTGCATGCTTTCTTGCTTTGGGGAACACATTTGGCGCTTTCTGCTCGTGTGCATTCGCCACAGCTGACTTTCAGATGTGTGGCGCTAAACTTGAAAGAAGCGCTATGTGGGCCATAACAGCTTTGCCGGTTTTGATAGCCAGGCTTAGCCCTCCCGTTGTTAAATCAACTCCACCATCACGACCACCCCCCGTGCCATCGCTTATATGTTTTTTTTTCTTTTTCAGGTTAATTCGGTTGTCCAGCAGATTTTTCATGAAATAGCAGAGTTATTTTTCTCGTTCCCTGATCCGGCTACCAGCAATGCCGTAGTGAATGTAATGACATTTTTTTTTCTGTTGCATTCCGAACGCAAATTTTAGAGTCGAGGCTTAAACGCAGAATGAAGTGATTCCGCGAAAAATATTTTTATCGCTGCCTACTTATATAGCGATGTAAAAACAAAGCACGTCATGGAGGATATCGCAGCAATCTTGGAAGTTCGGAAAACTTGCTGGGCAAGTTGATGTCGTTTTCAATTCACATCGAAACTTTCGTTGCCACTACGCGAAACAGTGACCGAGAATTCCAGCGTCACGTCAGTTTTTTGAACCTCTGCCCCTGTCTAAGTTATCCGTAATCTTGAAAAGCCAAGGATGTTTCCCGATTAGATAATGAATGGTCGTATTTTGTACCGATCCATTTCTTTGTACATTTTCTTCACCATTCCTCGCTGGCTAGGTCGACTCTATCGCTGGAAGCGGCCACTCGGTGTGACAGATGCTGAGAAAATACGAATAGTAAATTCAATAGAACGTTATAAAATGGTTTCCTCCAAGTGTTGCAGCCATCCATTCCATTTTATCTTTAAGTGCCATCGTGATTGACCCGGAGACCGCCGCACCGCCTTTGTCGCCAGCGTCTGCCACTCGGCGTGACGGGCGATAAGAAAAAGTAAATAATGGGGAACGTAACGAATCTCCACAAATTACATCCCCAGGTTTTCTCTAGTAGTGCGGGCCATCCTCATTTTGCCTGCCTCATAAAGTTTGCGTCCCCGAGTGTCTGCCTTTCGGCTTCTACACTGCCTGGCGTCAACCGCGCCCTCTATATAGCGCAGCCTTCACTCTGACAGCGTCAATAAGTGCAACTATGCGCGTCGTTCGAACGTCGACGACCGGGTTCGTAGAATTCCTTGCACTACATGACGCAGAAAAGCCTCGACGTCAGACACCCTGAGCAGTTGCGAAATCCCTATGCCACTTTTTTATTAAAAAAAGGCTGTGTCAGCTGATGTGAGCTGATGTCAGCTGATGTGACGTGTACGTCTAACCTTCCACTTCCTTTATGAAAGTAGGCGCGTTCGCGTCACCCTAAATTTACTGCCCCGTCCACTGCGCGCGCCATAAGGTCGTTCCTCCCTTTCAATTTTTCCGCAGGTTACCCCCCTTTCGGTCAGACACTGGGTATTTCTTCCTTTTTTATTCTGTCTTTCTGCACTTTAGAACCTGTCACAGATAGTTATCAGCAGAATGAAGGAGACAGTTCTAGGGCAGAAAAAAACCACGGGAACTATGGCCGAACGTGGAAATTATTATAACAAAACTTCTAGGCTAGGAAGCAAAAAGAAATGTGGAAACTTTTTTTTCCTGTCTTTTTTTTTTGGCGTTTGTTTATTGGGACAAGTTTTTCAAGGCTTCTGGCCTGTTCTAACAAGCTTCCAATATAAGTTGTTTTATTTACCTCCTGCAAGGGCTAGATGAAGCTGGTTATAGGACGTTTACTTCCGGTTTTTTTTTTCCTAGCGAGTTTCCTTTTTCTTTTCTTTCTTTATTAAAAAGCTCTTCACCCATGAACCTGTCCCCGACCTTTCAAAGACAGCGGCCTTACCTGCCTGCCAGCAAAAACCCCCTTCCCCCGTTCCTGGGGACGCGGCGCTTGCGTCCCTCCCAGGGCGGCCTGACAGAACTGAGCGAGGCATAAATCATTGGGTGGTATATATACAGTTCCCTCTCCATTGTCCTCCCTTTCTCTTACCCTCACAGCGCTCGCTTTTTCTCTGCTGCAAGGTTCTTCTAAGCGTGACAGACTTCCGCTCTTGACGGTCGTGCCTTCTTGCATTACACTGCCTTCTCCCTGTTCAGTGGCCAGTTAAACTTTGCACCGGCGACCAACCTTGAGCAAATGTGGGCAGTCTTGGCAAAAGCAGGTTTCATTTAAAGGACACACACACACACACACACACACACACACACACACACACACCACACACACACACACACACACACACACGCGCGCGCGCGCGCGCACACACACACGCACGCACGCACGCACGCACACACACACACACACACACACGCACGCGCGCGCGCGCGCGCGCACGCACGCACACACGCACACACGCACGCACGCACGCACGCACGCACACACACACACACACACACACACACACGCACGCACGCGCGCGCACGCGCGCACACACACGCACACACACGCACGCAGCTGCACCATGAAATATTGCGAAGTGTTCGTACGGTGCTCTTGCGTGTGTTGGCTGACATCTCCCTATGCTTCACAACCTTGTGCTTCGAGGCAATGTTTGTCTACAGTGTACTAGAACTGTAGTTTGTCTGACGTCTTCTTACTGCATAATCTGCTGGCAACCATACTTTAGTCTTCGCTACACTGCACGCAACCGAATATACCGTAAAATATAGCCTTAATTACGTGGACATTCTCTGTTTGCATGTGTTTTATTTATGGATTTAGGCACATCAAACTTGCTCCTCGTACTACAGCGAGAGTATGGGCTTTTTTTTTTTCTTCTTCTTTTTTTGTTTGTGCTTGTACGAATAAAAACCAAGTCGGTTTCGTAGTACTTTGTAAGGATACCTGCTTTACCCCTCCTACTTCGTACCACACGACATTGCCCCCTCCCCCCTTACGCTCGTGTTTATACGGTACTTGTAATCTTTGCTGAGAATGTGTAGGCGGGCGTAGTATGGGGGCCAGTGGGCTATTTTTGACCCAGCGTCGGCTTGAAAGTGCCCGGCGTGTTTCGCGCCGCGGAGGCGCATTTTCCGAGCCCAGTGGGGGAGTCGTGAAAGAGCACGCGCGTTTAACGAGCTAAGTCACAGAGAACCCTGTCGAGCAAAACAGGACCCCTCTCTCCTTCACACCCCTTGAACTTCTTTTGCAATCTCTGTTTTCTCTTCCGTTAGCTCTTTGCCGCGAATAAAACGCGCCAAATGCCGTAAGGTCGTCCGTGCACTCTAATGCACCTCGAGCAGTATTAAGAAGCGTGTTGTTTTCTCCCTTACAGATAAACGTCCGTAAAAGAAAGAAAACAGGAAAGTAAGCTTTTGAAAGAACTTTTCAAGAGTTTTTAGAGCCGGGCAGAAGAATACGAGGCACATCAAATAGCATCGGGTTGGGTTAGCTGGCGAAATGTCTTCGAATATATGTTGCGCGGCAAGCTTGAGAAAGAGGTTCACGGGTCGATAGAGACATGAAGTGATCGACTATATATGATCGAGCATGGGATGACTTATAGCTTCCAGCTAGCATTACGACAACGCAAACATCTTTAATAGAACGTGTTGCTGGGCTTAATTAGTTCCTACACTTGAACAGTGCTTGTCATGTGTCTAATTCGCTGCCCCGTCTGAAGCACGCATTTGTTAAACCTGCAAGAACTCGTCTTCGTCAGGGTCCCGACAAGACAAGTCCCGTTGTCGAAACATTGGCTCTCGTCTCGACCGGAACAAACTTCCAAATGCCATCTCGCACGAACATTCTTTTTAGTAAGCATCGCACACAAAGCAAGCAATTATGTGTTCCCTCGGTATTTTTTTTTTCGCAGAGACTGACATAAGGCGAAATTGGAAAGCCCTAGGAAGTACGTGCAGCGCGATTCGAGTCTAATGAGACACAGTGATGAACCGTGTTGTTTGGGAAGCCTCTTTACATCGTGGGAGGCGTTGGGTGCTTCATCGCGCTTACGCGCACCCCCCCCCCCCCCCCCCCTGTATTTCGTTTCTCTTATCTTCAAATTTCTTTACTTCCTTGCACCTTGGCAGTGTAGTCAGATGGACATTACAGTGACTATCACACTTGTATTTACCTCACATCCTTTTTCCTTTCTCTCACCTTCTCGAGCAAGGCATCAAGTGCCCCACTATGCAGCGTACTTGGCAAGCTGCCCGAACGTGTATCTTGTTGCTTTCGCTTGTTAATCTTGTTTTCTTCGTAACGCAGATGACAGGCAGCGAACTTAGTTCTCTTTCTTTCTGGCTTACGGCTAACTCTGCCAACACTCTTGTGCAGAAACACAGAAAGCGGGGGAGGAGGAGGGTGAGCGGGGAGGGAGAGATACGAGTTGCTATTTTCTGTCTGCGGTACTGCGCTCCGCGATCCGTGCTAATGACCACGGAAATGGTCACCATTCTCGCAGAATCCCTATCTTGACTTTACCAGCCCCGCCACAACGTGTTCCACGCAGATTTCGACACGGTGGTATTCTGACAAGATGCTCGCGATTGTGAGCACTCTCTTTGCTTGAATGCTGCTCCGTACCGGACAGGTTTAACAGTAACTAGAAACCTGACGAGTCCTTGCTAGTTCACAACCGAAGCTCAGGGCAAGATACCTGTATAAATGATTGCAGCATTTACTAGCGCTAACTTATGTCGGCTGCTATGATCCTGTGTTCGGCCCCGGTTAGACTCCCTCTATGTGTCCATATTTTCTTTCTACCTCCCTTTCTCCCGTCTCGCAGTGTAGGGCAGCAAACTGGATTTTTCTACCGATTTCATATCTACACTTCATCGCTATACTTGAAGCGCTTGCGCGCTGATGTAAATGTAAACCACGCTTCGGGTCTCGCCGGGCCCGAGTGCAGTGGCAAAACACGAGTTTTAAGGAACACGCGTGCGTTTGCAAACGCCAGTGGTTGTCCCGGCAGGGTCGACTCGGGACAACCAGGAAAGCATGGCAGAGGAAATAAACTACACCATCATTATTACTGTCTTCGACAAGATATTGTTTTTGCATGGTCAGATCACAAGTACCTCCGTTTCTGGGCAGTTGCAAACGAGATGTCGCATGATTGCCATATTCTGAGCAGAACACTAGCGAACATAGACAGAACAGCCACAGAAATAAATGAAAACACACAAAAAAACGCGGGAACAAGGACATGTGCCTGATTCCTGAAGAAAGGCAATACATTCACAACCGCAACTGTTTGCCGATGCGGATGGTGCAACAATCGCAATCAGATGTGGTCGTGAAACTCCTTTAGATATTCCGGATTCCTCAAGAAATTGTACTGGTACGCGTGGAGCACGGACAAAGCTCATTCTGTGTGGTCAATGACTGAACGAAGTGCAAGGAACAACAAAAAAATTGAAGAAAAAAAATTGTCGAGTAAGCTTAGAAGCCGCGAACGTGTTGACGTCAGCGTGGGAGGACGGACAGCTGTTCGAGCTTTGGCACTTGCTGTGTAGCCGCTTCGATAGAGCTTTGAACCATTCAGGCCATATTGCGAAACCGCACTAGTTAGCTTGACATCTCATTGGCAAGAGTGCCTTGTGACAGAGGCAAGCCCCTTTCTTTACTTAATTTTCTTGACATATGTGAGAGACGCGGCCTGGTACAAACCGCGTCCCACTGATGAATGTTTCAAACTATTGATTGAAGGCTTCTTAAGGTAAAGAAACCTCTGAAAGCTCACCGAGTTCAAGTTTCCGCCATTCAATTCGGAATACTGATAAACATTGCATGTGTTGTTATTCTTTGCACCAAAAAACTTGGCTCATATGACTAGGAGAAGGATTAGCCACACGGATGGTCGTAGACAACAAAAATTCATTCATTCATTCATTCATTCATTCATTCATTCATTCATTCATTCATTCATTCATTCATTCATTCATTCATTCATTCATTACTGAAAGTGTACAGGAACAGCTTGAAGCCTTGGTAATAGTACACTTGTGGAATAATGAAAAGTGCACCAAAATTTAAAAAAAAGCCCAAGAACACTACAGATACATAATAGCGTTCCTTCATTTTCTAATTAACTTACTCGCGAAACCTACACGTGTTCGCTGACGTCAGCGTTCCGCGGCCGCACGCATTTGGTACCCCTGAGATTATCCTCGAGCTTGTCTCGCATTCCTCCTTTTCTACGCTACTCACGGCGTTCACCTCCGAACCTTCATCGCATCCATCTCACACGAGCGCACTTTAACCAAGGACATGTTTAAATAAAGTATCCCACGACTTCCCTGGAAGCGAGCTCCGCGTCGTTATTGCTCCGAATTTAGCCGCCGCATGTGTCACTGGCACGCACTGCCGTTGTTATTAAAGCATTTAGCTTTCTTTGGGAAGTAGCCGTCGGTTTCTTGCGAGTGTCTAACCGTTTTCGTGGGCCGATCTCGAAGATGGTGCAGTCTAACATAGCAAGGTGGTACCGATGGTGCCCATCTGTACAGGTAGTGGTACCATGCGGAACCGCATGGTGGCAAGGCAAGCGTTCTCGCATTAAGGAGCCTACATGCGGCGCTTGCATGTAGGCTCCCTATCTCGCATTCATCCCTTGTGGCAGATAGCGTTTTGAGACGCTGTCGTTGAGACGCTGCGCTCGGGGGCGTTGCACGGGGTTCCGAATTGGGCCTCAAAGTACCAGCCCGTACTTACGGCGCTCGAAGTATCGGTTTGGTCCCGCGTACGGGTAAGGCACAGTGGTTGGGGGGAGCGCGCCACCCGTGTGATCGTCGTCATTCTAGTTTCTTCATCCGGTTTTCGCCATATCATCGTCGTCACACATCGTCGTCATCTAATTGTCATCGTGGCGTTATCACGTTATCGTCGTTATACCATCGTCGTAATTTAAGAATCGACATGTCATTGTCGTCGTGCGCCGTCGTTGTTGTACGCCTTTGTCGTTCCATCGATGTCATTCAGTGGCATACGGTCGTCGTCATGCCTCCGTGCTCATGGGCGACCTTGACAAGCGAGTGACATGTCAAAGTGGGGCGATATCGGAGCGTGTGGCATACAGCCGAATGAAACGAAAGTGTTCAAATTAACAATATACGTGTTAAACAAACGGGACTTCAGGAATCTACTCTGTCACTCTATCGCTCGATTTGTATTCGCATTACAGTCTACACTCATCGTGAGATGAGTTCTGCCACACTTTTTTCCCCCGAGAACACTTGCCAGAGATAGTCCTCTTCTATGACGTCGAGAGCTTTCGAAGTGCCGCACTTCTTAAAAGCGCGCCAAACAAGATCCTACACGATACGTCATGGCAACCAAACCCACGTCCTCTGTAGAGGGCACCTCCTATTCGCTAGAAAAGGAGACACGTCCGCAATAGTGGCATGCTGGCGCTAACCATTGCGCTATACACCCACGCTTGCAGAACGTGCATTTATGGGAACCATATGGTTGCATTGTACTGACGTTTGCAGCACAACTTCCTTTGGGAGAGAGAAAGAGAAAATGAGAGCGAGAGAAAGAAACAAAGAAAGAAAGCGAGAGAAAGATGAAAGAGAGAGACATTACCTAGCTACAACCTCTTGAAGAGGCGCAATCAATCGCCAGCTTCGCTGTGTCTTGAGCTTTGCGCCCTAGTGCAAGCTTTCGCCTTTTCTTTATCGCGACAGCGTTAAGGGCCCCGTGTCGCAGAAAATCTGGCGTCGGCGTAGGCATCGGCATCCGTGGCGGAGAAATTCATCCCGAACCATCCCGACCATACAGGCCCTCCACGTGGCGCAAGGCGTTAGTGAACAAAAAATTAATTTCTCAAAGTAAAATTCGCCAGAAAAATCGTAAAGTACGACTTGACGACAACCTACAGACATGATAGCGTCGGATTGTAATTTGAATGTACGAGAAAACGTAATTCTGTTACCAGCAAACTCAAACACAGCCCCCCTTTTCCAGCATTTCTACCATAACAACAGCGGCGCGCACGGGTAGGTTACTTGCGAAAACCCCATCCAGATAGCGCTCGCCTCCACGGCGGCGTAAAACGAGCGCCGTGCAGAGGCGAAGGAGGAAACAAAAAAAGAAAGCTACCGTCGCCGGGAAGCCTGACAAGCAAGCATTGAGGGATCTTTGAATGTTAAAGCGTCCTTTAAATTTTGGGCACGCGCGCGCCTCGGGGAAACAGCAAACAATTAATAAAATTATAAAAAAAGGTCCTAGGACCTTCAGATTTTGATATAAGATGGCTTATATTGCCCCTGTAAGATATCTTCCCAGCAATGCATTTGTGTTGAAAAGTGAAGCCGACTTTAAGGGGATTGGTGTAAGCTTGGTCTTTGTAAGCTGGCTTTCCCACGTTGTGGATTGCAGGAAGCCTACTCACAAAAATGTGATGCGAACTGGTCCCGATAACGCTACCGCGTTGCACTCTTAAAGCCGAAGCTTAAGCGTCCTCCGATTTTTTTAATTTCTCCTTCCCTCTTTTCTGCAATTTGAAAAGATCCAGAAACCACCACCGCAGCACATAATTGGACCGGCGACCTCATGTTAAGCATAACAACTGCTACGTGGGTTCCGTGTGTCTGTTTTTCCTGCTAAGTGCTCGCCACACCCCCCCCCCCCCCCTTTAAAAAGAACTTACAGTGCCATTAAAATGACGACTCGTGATGCTCGTGAGTTTGCAAGCAGTGGCCGAACACCACTCGAACAGTCTGTATCTACCCGCCAGCAAATGTATCACCAGAGGTCACTTAGAAAGTTACGAAAGTTGACCGCCCGCAGACTCGGACCCAAACAGCATGTCTGCTTGCCTTGTTAGCGTTAACGTTTTCTTCGTGGCGTTCTTTCCCAAACAACACCCTTAGGAGTCCGTTCTCTCCCCTCGTCAAAAAAGAAGAAAAAGTAATCAGGAAAGCATCACCGTGACGGGGCCCACGTCGGCATCACAATTTTCAACTGCACCCCTGGGGCCGCGGGAATCCGACGTGAACCTCTGTACAGTTGCGAAGGCAGAGATTCTCATAACTGCTCTCGTGTTACTCACTGTACCTAATGAGAAGGGCATTGCGCCAGAAAAAAATCAATGAAAGTGCAAATAAATCCGACCAACACTGTTATGAATTCAGGTTTGTGTTGCCCATCTTCGAGATGACCAGGTGTAGCATTGCGCAAAGACCAGCCATTGCCCCTGCGAAAATGTCGCACAGCTACAGAAATGTTCAACATTGCAATGTTTCATTTTGTGTGCTCCCCCCATACTTATGCCCCCTCCCTTTTTCCTTGGGGGCGTGGGAGTGGAGGGTTTCAAGCGGCTAGCAGGTCAAAGCTCGCGATCATTTGTTGAGGCCTCAGAAGATTTGCATCCACATAGCGTGCAAGACTGACTGATTCTCTGAAAGCAAGCAGTGAGTTGCGCTGTATTAGATGGCTTCGGATCAATTTTTGGAGGAGATGGAAGAATGTACCTCAGGCCGACCTCCCTGCATCTGTTCTCACTATTGTTTAGCTTAACCTTTCGTTGAACGCGGAGCTTCTATCTTTCATTCCTTCTTTCTTTCTTTCTCAATTGTACTTAAGGTTAGGGATATTAACGAGGCACAAACTTCGAGAGTTTCTCGAATGATGCTAAATGTTTATGCAAGTAAACTATGCACTTCAGAGGGTAATTAGTGTGCCTTGCCGCCATCAACTGATCCCTCAGACAAAGACGAGTAAAAATTTAAACTTGGAGTTCGTTAAGTGAACTTCTCGTACTTTACCACAATACGTGTGCTAGGAACGCTAGTACTTCCAATCAACTCATGCTTCCTTCATTTTGTTATTTTATTTTCTTGCGGCCTTCGGTCGATCCTTCAAGTTAACAAAATGATCAAAACAATAATGCGCGTGCTATGATCATTCTTGAAAACGCCGCATTTATGAGTTGCCCTCTTTCAAATCAGGCGCACATGTTTATAAGCATATTCACGCTTCATTCAGAATACCTTAGTCAGCGCGACGTCGTCTTTTCTTTCTGCCTTATTTATTTTTTTTCACGTAGCTTCTATCTGGTTTTCCTTGCTGAGACCTTTGCCGGTGCTAGGTCGTCTCTCGCCGAGCAAACCGTTAAAGCGGGCTTCGTGTCTCTCATCGCGTTTTTTTTTTTTCTTGAATCGCTTATTAGTGCTGCAGCACCTTCAGTAATGAGGGTCTGAGAATTATTCCGTTACTCCTCGGACTGATCCCTGTTCCGCGCCTTGAAACAGCCATAGTTTGAATCCCGACGCGTCAGCTCGAAGCCTGACGCAGCTTTTCGAAGTCATACTTGCACGGCAAGGTTGCATATGCGCCCCAAGACGCCGCGGCCCCAGCGCAACTGATATATATATATATATATATATATATATATATATATATCTTTCACGTGACGTCACGCACACACCTTATCACCATACTGGTGCACCAACATGGCGACTACGAGCACTTCAGTCCAATCCATCCTATTGAAAGCTTTCACATCACGTTACGGACCCAGCTTATCATCGTGTCGGTGCACCAACATGGCGTCTACAGTGACGTCAGTGTAAGCCGGGCTGTTTCATATTATAATTATCAAGACTTTTCTTTTCAATTAACCGTCGCATCTAGCGCAATCCTACTTCTTCAATCAGATAACTCTCAGAAGAAGACATTCGCAAAAAAATGAAAGTGAATATTTGCCTAATTAAACAATTTTTCCTAATGAAGCTTGAAACTTCATAGATTCGAATCTGGGGTTACCTTAAAACGACGGTTAAAAACCACGATATGATTATGAAGCACGCCGTCGTGGGGGACGCCGGATTAATTTCGACTACCTGGAGCTCTTTATCGTGAACCCAGTGCAGGGCACACGGGTGTTCTTTAATTTGGCCCCCATCTAAATGTGGCCGGGATTCGATCCCGCCACCTCGTACTTAGCAGCATAACGCTTAAGCCACTAAGCAGCCCACAGCGGGTAAGTTTTAAACTAATTACTTTACGCCACATATTGCAATTGACAAGTTGTAGCCGGTGAGTTTTACAATCGCATCCACCCGGAAGAAATTCTGTGGATGGCACCAGTTTCGCGATAAGCGTTCCCAATGTTTGCGACGAAATGCATTGGCGTTCCGGTAACTTTTGAACTTCAGCGCATTAAAAAGCGTCTTGTTAAAAAAAGTGAAGCAACAGTGCATTTTCACGGCAAGTTTGACTGCCCCTATCTGAAAACTGGTGCGAGCTTCAAAATTTGTTTCGACTGAACGCGTTTTGTGAAATGACTGCCTTCAATTCGTGTATTGCAATATGTGCGTTAAAGTGATCAACGTAATTGTGTTCATTAGTCGATTATGCGTATTAATGTTTAGTCCAAGTAATGTAGACTTTTTCGTTTGTTCCACCTCAGTAAGTAGATTTGTGCTAAGTGCCTCAGGCGATTTTTAAAATATTCCGTTAACGGTAAAATGAAACACGCGGTGTCTAAATACGGCTGGCTTCACCAAGCTATAGTTATGAAGGAACTAGTTTTTGCGAAAGGTTTACACGCGCCTGACTCTGATTGTTAGCGTAATTCGTTGACCTAAGGCCATTGGTCCCTTCGGGGTATGTCAAGTCGCGCTTGCCTCCCGAGGTCGTGATTCTTTGTCTCGCGTCCCCGGAGTCTTGACCGCATCTGTAACGAGTTTAGCTCCGTTTACTTTTCATCGTTTGAATTGGAGGGATTGTGAGACGTTGCCGTTGCTGCAAAAATGCTGCGTACCTTCAAAGACAATGTTGCAATGATATCTCAGTTTGAGCCCAACCCACTGTGCACAATCGCATTACAAGAGCGCAGACCTCTTGATCACAGACATTGTCTCGCACTGCAACGAATACAATCGTCCACGCTTTCTTGTTTCTTTTTATTATTAAGGCGGTAACCTTATATGCCTCATCGTTCAGTAGACCTTCAAATTTAAGCGAAAACGCGGTGACTATACACGAAAGGGAAAAAATAGCCGACGGCATACGCAAACGCTCACGCAACAGTTTTATTGGTGTGCGGGTCACTGTCGTCATCGTCTTCTTTGAGTAAGCGAATTAAGAGGATGAGTAAGGGCAATGACTGCGCGAATTAGACTAAGCGGATTAAGGGGGGTCAGTCTTTAATGCATCGGTACTTAGGCTTTCGCCTTCAAGTCGTTTTAGGGATAACATAAGAGACCCTGCGATTTTTTTTTTTTTGCGATAGATTTGTCTCCGTCCACCCTTTCAAGCTTGAAATACTTCTGCGTAACTTCTTTCTGCGGTTTTCTAGAGGAAAGCCGCCATTCTGAGAAAACCACCGTGAATCCAACCAGAATTCAAATCAAAGCTTACATTTGGAAGTTCTCGAATCCCAGGAAACGTTGCTCTAAGACATGTGTAATCTAAACAACGTTGCGGGGTGTTTATCATTCAGGAACCTTTATTCATGGGCTGTCGAACGCCTAACGTGTTTGTCTTGCTTGAAATGAGCACGGATAGTACCACGCGCAGCCGAAAACGTGCGTTGCCCCGAAAGTTTCCGCCAAAAGTTTCAAACGATCGTTTGGGGCGTCTGCTAAAAATTGTCAGGTACATATTGTTGCTGCTGTTGTGGACCCCAAAGTATGGCACGCCTTTTTTTTCCCCTTTCAAGTCACTGTTTCAATTAAAGGTTTATTCATTCGTTCAATGTCGTTACGCCAAGGAGAAAAGAGGAACCGCAGACTTTGCCGATTTCTGCGCCTGTGAACTCATTTACAGGGACAATAGCGCGAGCTCTCAAAGCTGACATAGCCATGAGCGCCTTTGATAGTTCTATTTGCTTTTTGTTGAACAGGGCATTGATCTATGTATGTTTCAATCATTCCGCGTTGGGCAAAAGATTCCAGCTCCTTTTTCTTTAAATAATGAGGACAGGATGTGTGAGCGATAGAACCTTCTTTCAGATTGCCCATGTTTGTTAGCGTCGTGAGTTGTTTAACGTCTACTGCTTTGAAAAATACAATGGAAGATTTTTGGGAGTGTCGTTTTCTATTTCTAGGAAGGTGTACGTCTTTAGTTGTCTTTGTGCTATTCGAAGAGATCGCAAAAGAAACCTACACATTTCTGACTGCGCGAAAATCAGCGCCTTGCAAGTTTTCCCGTACAAGAGAAAGTCGTCAATATTTTCAGTGCGCTAGTTTGCATCACAATTCGCGGTGCCCGGTTGCATGTCGTTCAAAATAGGCTGTTGACAAAATGCACAATACACAACAGCGTAGCGTGTTACAATGTACAAGTGTGCTAAGCGATTACGAATAAAAGAATATATAGTATATTTTATGCTTGCTGTTTATTTTTTTGTTTTATGTCCGATAAATGTGCCGGGGTGTACAACGCACGAAACGAGATGAGGCGGGGTGGAAGGTTACGTTGTAATATGGCTAGATGATTTTGTAGATGCGTAGGTGACTGAATGACGTCAGCTATAAGGGTAAAGGAACAGACAGGCGAACACGGCAAAGAAGATCTCGGCCTTCAATTGCCGCAGTGGCAAGGCTCTGTTCTCAACTAGTAAAAATTATGCAGTTCCAACGAAAATGTTATATTGTGAAGTGAACCTTTAGTGATGTGCACAGCAATGCAACTTTGCGCGATGCACACAAGTGTGTTTGTTTTCCTCCAGCGTAATATGTAACCTCGCCAAATCCTTACGTTTACGATCAACACCATTCGCAATGCCGAAATGTGAGCAGCTGCTCATGCGCAGTGCCCCAGTGCCTTGTCGCACTTAGCTATCCCGCTGGCGTGTACCACGCGGCGAGTTTAGAATAAGTCGGAACGTTTCCGCCTTCTGTATACGAAACGTATGATTATTGCTGCCTTTTAGAAATTTACTCGGTCGAATAACAGTTCATTTCAGCGTAACTACAGACATTTGCTGTTCTCGAAACGTACATGTGTCGTTATCAGATCTTTCGAGCGAAAAGTGGTCGGCAAGTGTCTCGCATTCTAAGAGCAGGGTCAGCGACACTGAGTTTGCAGGGAATTCAAAAACACTTGCATGCACCATATTGAAAGTAGAGCCGGCGGCGTCCGCTCACTCGCGGTCCGGTATTTCGAAAATTCCTTATCGCATCGGCTGTGCGTCTTTCAGCATGCGGCCTCGATGCTTTGTAGAGCCCGGGAAGCGTTAATCAAAAAGCACCTGCTCTGCCCAGCGCAGGCCACATCGCGTTAAGGTCGATTTTATCGATCGCCGATCGGCGGCAAACACCCGAGGAGTCATTCATCCCGACCCGAACCGGAGAGGGGTGAGAGCATCATTTGCATTCAGAGTGTCCAGGCCAGAACGTCCCGGAACTTCGCAACCAAACGAGAGAGAGAGAGAGAGAGTGTGTGTAGGTGGGGGTGGGGGGGGGGGGGGGATTGTATCTTAATGCTTGAAAGTGGCTGATGAAAGGGTTTCGTAGAGGGACCTAGGAAGGCTTGCAGAGAAGGTGTGCGCCCAGAGAAGTACGGTGGTTGGCGGCTTCGTTTCCCTCGCACTCATGAGTCAAGGGGAGGCTGGAGTTTTAGCTTTGAGGGTCATTTAATTCCACGACATTCAAAGAATCTGCAACCAGGCTTACCTGAGCTACAGATGAGAGGTACTGCGAGCCAGTCTCGCGTAATGCAATGCGCCTCTTTCGGGTCGCGGATGCCTGCATCCCTAACCTCTGATCTCATCCTGCGTCGTCTGTCGGGAATAGGGAAGTGAATGCTGGTGACGCCGACGAGGCGTTTCTAACGAAGTACACGTTAGATGGAGAATTCACTGGTCGGTCACTCGAAGTAGGCGTTCCACAGAAACATGTTGCGAGTGATTCTAGCCTATAAATGACTTGCATCTAAGCGATCCCTCACTTAAGCTCACGTAAAGGACACGTGCACAGAAGACGGTTCATTGACCTTGCACAATGGCACAAGTGAATGTTTCACGCTTACGTCTACATTAGGATCGTTCAGCTTTGCATCATGGAAAACTACTCAGCGCTAAGGGGTCATGTTTTGCACACGTCCTCTCGTGAAATCGGAGAAGGAACCTGTGATAAGAATTAAGGGAGCTGGGGGGCTGGATTTTTTTTTTAGTTAAGGCCACAACAAGAAAACAGGCAATTGAGACATGGAAATCATAGGGGATATTAGATATTAGTTTAATTGAAATTTTTATTGAAAAAGGACAAGGGAAATAAAAGTCGGAGTGAAAGTGTTTCCTTCATACGAGAAGAAACATGTATGATAGTGACAGAGAGATAACGTTAAGCAAACTATACAAAAGGATGTGTACCACACCTCAGTACTTATTTAGTATATCTAGTACGAGTGTCCGAAAAGAGAAGCCGGACACTAGAGCCAAAGTCGTGATCAACACTATAGCGAGGAGTCTATAGCCAGGAGACTTGCCCTGACGAATACAATCATTATGTCTCACATAGACTGCTGTAAATATAAAGGTTTTTTCATTCGTTTGTTTTTTCGCTTGCGCTCATTATTGCGCAAAGTATCATTCTGACTTCATACAGCTGAGTTAAAGACTTCTATAATAAAAAAAAATTGCCTCAGAAATAGAAATCTAGAAAACAGGCTCAACTAACAGAGCCTATTCTTGATGAACGCGTATGGTGGAGCTCAACAATACGAGGAGTATTTTCGAAGACACACTGTCGTGCTTATTCCTTTCGCTGTAAAATATTCAGAGCTTGTGAGTATACTCTGAAATCTATTTATTAACTAATTTCGGCTTGAACGCCAAATATGGCACCGCGGCCTTTCAATAGTTTTGACAGATTTCTAGTGGACGGTTGTTTTGTTGGGCGATGTTAGTAATAATATAATTTATGCCTATTTTCCGTCTGTATACACGTTGATCATGTCCATTGGTGGACGCACACTTAAAATATACACGATTCTCTTCAACAAAAAGGCTGCACGACACCTTATCTGAACGAAACAAGGAATTATTGGCACCGCGTTGGGTAGCCATGACCTTTCTTTTTATTGTGTAAATGAAAAAAAAGACAGAATAGTTCCTTACATTAAAAGAACACAAAAGAAACCTCAAGAAATAATCAAGGTTGATCTACAAGAGAAATGAAGGGGAGCGACAAATGGCGAAAGAGACCACAGCGAAATCGACCATTACGAGGACCCCAAATATTTTGAAGTGAAAAACCAAAAAGTTTAGTTGTGCCAAAACAAAGATCGTTTCCTGCGCGCATCCCTGATAAACTCACTGCTCACAGATATATAGCGCGGGTCGTTTTGATGGGCGGCACCGACTCCATCGTTTATGCCTGTTTTCGCTGCCGCATATTGACACACCATTTTCACCGCAACTGCACGATTCTCATCGAGTGAAGCTCAACCAAACAGACGACTCGACGCTTCATATCATTGATCTGCGTAATTAATCATTACAAGCGTATATCGCTACGCCCCGTGGAGCCCCCGCCTCGCTCTTCCAATTCTATAGCGTCTCATTATCGCTGGCTGCGGGAATTGTGACATTGTATTTACGCCATTTCCGACAGTTCACAGTGGAACACCGAATTCTGTCCCCACTCTGACCAGCACGTGTTCCTGCCGGAGACCATCGACCCCTTTTCCGGATAACCCCTTGTCCGCCCTCTCCAAACCCCTACTCCTCTCGAATCGCATCATTCTTCGTCGCGAATTCAACCAATTCTCAAGATCGTAAAACTCTGGCGTAAAAGCCCCAAAGCATTCGCTATTTCTCTTTTACGACCCACCACGCCTTTTGCATTGAACAAACTCATCCTTCACCCATGGACTCACTGCCGAAGATTCTCCTCGACAACCCCTCTGTCCGTTTTGGTTTTTCGTTTGATCCTGGGTTTTCTTTACTTTTGATCCCCAGTTTCAGTAACATTACTCAAAGCTGTCAGCGCGGATGTGCCCGGATGACACCATTAGCCAGATCTGTGCCCATAAAGGATGGCGCCAGCCGGTACACGGACCCGTAGCTACGCAGCTAACCACGCAGGGGCCTTCACTGGAGGATCGCCCGTAATTCTTCCGCTGTTCCGAACCGGGGCCCCTGACATAAATCGTAGTTCGTTGTCCATCCCTGTCTTCCTCTCTGTCTCCGTTCCTCGTTCACTCGCTAGTGCCATTGAGTTTATCAAGAACTTCGCTCGGCTTCATTAAAAGCGTGTGCAGTGTTGCGTAAGACTGTAGTAGCCGACGACGACTCACCACCGACAAAGCTAGGGTGCGGACCCAAGCGTGATATATATCTTCGATTGCACGTCTTGCACAAGATGGCCGGTAGGTTGGACAGGCTATTAACGGCGTAACGAAAGAATGTCGTTGTGAATTGAAACCCCAGTCAGTCGACAGGAGATTTAAGGCTTAAACTAAAAGGAATAATTCGGTGCAGATGCGGATATTACGCAGATATTCTGCACCGAGAAGCGGATGACATTGGGCCTGTGGATGATGAACTCTGTACCAAACAGTTGGTGTCAGCAACCAGCACTCCATTTTCTTATGTCACTGATGGGTATCGCTAAAGCTGTTGGCGTTGCTTGCGTTAACGAGCCGGTGCTGGTCAGTCGAGCACTCTAAACACGCCATCTTTCGTAAAGCGCCCCTGCATTTTTCCATTTTCATGGGTAAGAGACGCCGAGTACTGTAAACAACACCAACAGCTTCGTGGACTAGGAATATTTGGTTATGCATCTTTACGCCTGAAGGTGGCATCGATGTCATTACAATTTGGTGCGGAAATATGGGGAATAACTTCTGTGTCAGCTTGACGTGATGCACTCTGTAACATGACAACTGGCGTTGAAGCTGCAAATGTTTGGCTCCTATAATTATATAAACTTCAGGTGCAAACTCAGCCTTCAAAAGGTAAGTCCCGTGTTACCATTATTTAGGGTACATTACAAATCTAGGGCACAAGGTTTACCTTGCCCCAGTATTTGTATAATAATTACCTTTAAAACTGTGAAAATGTGCCCATTATAACCGTTAGGCCTTCTGTAGACTGAAAAGGGCATTAGTGTTTTTTTTTTTTATAACTACATCGTTTCGCAATCTTTCATAGGAGGAAAAGAAAAGTAGCGAGCAGAATAAGAGCCGAGGTTTTCAAATCCCGCAGGAGAGAATGGTGTCAGATACACCTTCATGGTCCAGGTTTCTGATACCACGTCATATACTTAGCTTTTTTTGACTACAGCGGAATAATTATGCTTGACTTTTGTTTAGTTTTCACTAAAGCTCATCATTGGCAGAAGGCAAAGAAGTTTAGCAAATAGAGCTTTACGTAGAACAACACAGTTACTACCAGGTAAAAGAGTTGCCAAGATCTCTTGTGTTCTTATAGTACTACTACTACTAATAATAATAATGATAACAATAATAGGAAAAGTGTAGCGTATGATGATGAGAATGCGAAACAGCAGGACTGGTTTGCACTGCAAGCTATAGGGGCATGTGAAGAGTGGTTACTGTCGCAACTGGAACTACTGCGCAGCTAGTTCTGGCCCTCGTACACGCAAATGCAGAGCAAACGTGTCTCTCACACACTTGTGCACGCAAGAGCCCATTTATGCAGATCTCGAAAACCTTTCGTAGATGTAACCGGCCCCCAACCAAATAGCTCGAGAATTGTCCCCGAAGCCGGCTTCTCCACTGCGAGATAATTGCTGGGGGGAAGCCGACTTCTGCAACTGCCATCGCTTAGAGGCGAGACCGTGAAAATCACAGGCTTACGCACATGTAATGGAGAGCGTTCAAGATAACCAGCGCA